>NC_086153.1:266651352-266954382 GCF_035149785.1 Candoia aspera | reverse complement strand
AACCCGAGTTCGATCCCAGTGGAAGCTGAATTCTCTCTTGGGTAGCTGGCTCAGGTCGACTCAGCCTTCCATCCTTCCGAGGTCGGTAAAATGAGTACCCAGCTTGCTGGGGAAGGTGACGACTGGGGAAGGCAATGGCAAACCACCTCGCTATAGTCTGCCAAGAGACTGTTGTGAAAGCGGTATCCCTCCAAATGGTCAGCCATGACTTGGTGCTTGCACAGGGGACCTTCACCTTTTCAACAATAGTGATACTGTTAGGAAATAATGACTCCTATGATTAATAAGTTTGTTTTCAATAGGTGAATTCATATTCTGTGAAATGTTTTTTGTTCACTTCATGATGAGGGGAAACAGAATAAATACTTTTTTATACAGTACTCTGCAGATACTAAGTTGAATTCAGTTAACATACTTAGGACTCCTGTTTATTCATAACTAACAAGTTTATGGATTTCAGAGCATATGCTCTCAAATGACCATGTCTAGATGCAGCCTAATGGTTTCGTATATGCTAAAAATATACTTTATGAGATAGAAATAGAATGTCACATTCATTTTCCAGTGAGAAGCAGATAAATATATCATATCATCTCCTTCCACTTCTTAAAGAACATACCTCAGTGTTAAAGTATTCATTTCCTTCACTAATAGAAAGAGAGATATTTGATTACCTACTAACTTTACAATAATGGTCATCCTGAGCAGTACATTGAGTAACAATTTAAGTAATTAAATGACAGGAATATATTGCATTTTATTTATAAAAAAATATACTATTTTAGCATTGGACAAATAATAAATAAGAAAGCCTTAAATAAATTTCTCATTAACAACACTGGACAGTTTCATTGATTTCATTTATCAAAAGAACTTAATAGTAGTCTGGCACTCATCACAGCAGTGCTTGGGAAAGAAAAAAAAGGAAAAATCTGGAGTTTTGTAACTTATGTATCATGCATTTTAGCAGTGAAGATTACCATGCAATTTTCTTTAAATCCTGAACTGCATTCTAATAAATATTCAAGTCTCGCCAAAATTAATGAGGGATAAACAAGACTCTTGTTTGGTGGATTTTATTTTCATGTAAAAATGATTCCATTGTGCAATTTAAATCCAATCTAGGATTATCTAAATTTGCATTCAGCACATTTATTGCCTTGTTCTTTTCAGAAATTATCTCCTACAAATGATCATGCTGATTTAAAGATATGGAAGCCAAAGAAGATGTCATTTGACTGGATATACTGAGCATTGTGTGAGTATATGATTTATTTGTCTTGTAGTAGTTATTACAATATGGATGATCTTTATGAATGGTTTTTATCAGAAGATTTCCTGTTGCAAAAGTTCCCCAAATGACTTCAGCTACCAAAATAATATGAGAACATATTTTAAAGGTCAATATTCTTTCCTCTTCAATCCCACTAAGCAGGATTTATCTGAAGGAACTTCCTAGAAGGAACAAGGCATTCTCCTAGGATCCAAAATGCACTGGGAAAAAGCTAGGTCACTATGATACACTTAACGACAAGTCTCTTTTAGTACATAGTTAAAATGTCTGTCTTCAGAGAAGAGAAATTAATTACTGACCATTCGAAAGAAAGAATATTAGTATTACCATCCAAATGTCTTAGAACTCCTTAAATCTTTGAATATATTAGTAAAATTGCAGGCTGCTAGAATGCATGCCCACACACATTTCCTTGGGTATTATTTTATTTTGGCTTATAATGATTGGGTGTGATTATAATTATCAATCAATTATCAACCAAAGCATGATACCATAAAGTGCCTCCTTCCAGTTGATATTCTTAAGGTGGAGGGAAGTGAGAAGGCAAGGATTTAAAAGGTAAGATGGATCTCAGGGAAGCTGAGAATCTTAGTTTTAGGAAAACTTAATCAGAAGGAGAGTTCATGAATATATATTTATTTCTAGGAAATGCAAGGATTACCTATATTATATATGGGTTTACAGCCTATTTTAAATTATTTAATAAAAGTTCACTTGATTCTTTATTTAAATGTTAACAAAATGACTGTGCTATTCTATATATTTCCCATGTTCCATCTAGTTGCATTACAATAGATAGGTATAAAACAAAAGAATTTCTAAACCAGGGTAAGGTGGTAGCAACAAAGCATTCAATCCTGTAGATAGATACCAGGATTAATGAGCTAATGCTTTAATTTTGAAGAAAAAAAGAAAAGAAAAGAAAAGGGCCCCTACAACAGGGATGGTAGATGGCGGGGCCTGCTTTCCATATAAGCTGGAAAGGGGCTAGCATGACCTTTTCTACCTTGGATTCAATCAGCCATTTTGGATTACAATTGTCATCAACCAGTTAGTGAATCAGTTGAACAACAAAGTTCTTGGCTATATCATATAGTGATTGTGGAAAAAGTAGTTCAGGTGCAGACCATACCATTTCACATCTATTTCATTCTGGGTAATTTTGCCCTGAAATTTTTAGAGTACAGATGTAATAGTCTCCTGTGAGAGTATAGGAGCCTTGTAGTAGCTCAAAAACTAGCACATTTATTACAGCATAATTTTAGATGAACTAGCATTTATTACATGACTTTCATAAAAGGTTATCTCTTGTAAATGTATAGAGAACAGATGTGCATAAAGCATAATATTAGACCTGGTTCGTTCCAGCCAAGTTTCAGAAGACCAGGTTAACAAGGTTTTGTACTGTATGAAAAGTTGTGCTGATCATATTGAGAATATGTTTCTTACAGCCAAAGTTTAAATGCTCTCACCAGTCCTTGATCCATCAGGAAACTATACTGGTGTAACCATACAGTGGCATGACTATATACCGACTGCCTCTTCTCAACTACGTCTACTGGTCCCATTAGGTCTGTCAAGAGGGGCACGTTACAGGTCCTGTCTGCTAGAGAGTTTCATCTGATGGGACCCAGGAGGCGGGCCTTTTCTGCCATGGCACCCGCCCTTTGAAACATTGCTCCCAATGTCCTGACCCTACTGGCATTTAGAAAATCCCTGAAAACATGGTTCTTTCAGCAGGCCTGGGGAGCCCAGAGAAATGGGGAGCCCATGAGATGGGTACACTGTGTGCAGGAAGCTGGTCCATTCTCCCGCAATTTTATTTATATTTGTGTTTAATTTTTTCTCATTGTTTTCATTTGTTTTAACTGGTTGTTTTATTGTACGCTGCCCAGAGTTGCATTTGTGAGATGGGTGGCTACATAAATCTGATAAATAAATAAATACATAAATAAATAAAATGTGTTTTACAAATTACCAGTGGTGAAGTCTATTCTGCTAAGGCATTCGGCTGGCAAAAGGTGCTGTTCTTATTTAGGGTGCACGGGGTGTTTTAAGGACTGAAATTAGTGGACTCTCCCATATTTGCTTTTATCTCCTCCTACAATATCACCAGTTGTCAGAAAAAAGATCCACCAATGACTCTTTTTAAGCATGCAGTGGGGCTGCCACTTAGGGAAGAAATTAATTTTGATAGGTGATTAGACTACCAGTTTTAGACAACTATCAAACTCTATTTTGTACAAGTGTCTTGTTTGGGCCTGTTCAAAGGGAGCCTGGCTGTCAGTAATCCTGAATTACTACTGCAATGCACTTTACATGGGGCTGCCCTTGAAGAGCATCTGGAAGCTGCAGCTGGTTCATAATGCAGTGGCACAGGCAGTTATGTGCACTTCTAGACTGGGACATATTCCACCTCTGCTCTGTGATGTGCATTGACTGCCAGTGTGCCTCCAAGTTCAAAAGGTGCTGGTGTTACCCCTGGTGCCCTACATGGCATGGGTCTGGGTTAACCAAGGAACCGCCTCTCCCCAGCTGCATCTGTTCAAATGGGTGGCCATATAGGTATAAAGAAATAAAATAAATATCAGTGTTATTTTTGGACCAAGAAAGTGACTCAGTGGTAGAAAGAAAAGAAACTCGAGCATTTCACAGGTGAGCAATAACTACATGGATTTTACCAAAAGTTTTTTTTTAATATAATTTTATCGAAGCACTTTTAACAAGATAAAAACAATACAAACATTAGAAAAGAAACAAAGCAAATAAGGAAGAATGGTGAATAAGTAAGAACGAAAAAGAAAATAGAAAAAGAAAAAGATTATGAAGAAGCAGCTTTTGATCTTTTCGACAGTGGTTATAAATGCATTTGTATTTTACCCCCTCTTTCAAAGGTTACATCATAATTTCTTTCTTTCCATAAGCTACCCTTTCTAATCTTCAAGCCCATAAATCACAAGTTCATTTTTCTCTTTTTTTCAGCAAAAATCCATTAGAGGTTTCTGGTGACTGATAAAAGTAGTTGTTGATCTTTCTCTAATCAAACAAGCTAATTTTGTCATCTATGCTAGTTCTGTTGTCTTCACCAACCATTCCTCCACTGTGGGTATTTCAGAGTCTTTCCATTTTTGTGCATATAATAGTCTCACAGCAGTAATCATATATAAAAATAATCTTCCATGGCTGTTTTCTAATTGACTGTCCATTAATCCCAGCAGGAAAAGTTCTGGTTTCGGTTGAATGTTGATCTTTAAAATTCTTCATATTGTTATATGTATTTGAACCCAGAAATTTCTGGCTTTTTTAACGAGTCCACCAGGCATGATAAAATGACCCTTCATGTTGTCGACATTTCCAACATAAATTTGAAATACCTGTATAAATTCTAGACAATTTTTCTGGAGTCATATACCAACCATACATCATTTTATAAAACTTCTCTTTTAAGTTATAACACTGCAGTTCTTTTAACCACATTTTTTTCCACTGTTCCTCAATAAATTGTGTCCGAAGTTCTTACCCATTTTATGATACAGTCTTTCACTTGTTCTTCTTCTGTTTCAAATTTCAATAAAAGTTTATACATTTTAGCAATTACATGATCATAATCTGTACATAGTTCTACTTCAAATTCTGTCTTCTGCTGTTCAATTCCAAAAGTTCTCAGTTCCTGTTGTGTCCTCCATAAAAATTCTGCAATATACAGTATTTCTTTTCTTCTCTCAATGTAGTGTGTTTGCAGAGCCCCGCAAAACTCATTCAATATAATTAGGAGCTATTGCTGTATTACTATGTTACTATATTACTACTATATTATTAGTAAAGTAAAGTAAAGTACAACTATAGCTTGCCCTCATCCTGCTGTTTTATTAAAATAAGTTTGCTGATAAATATATCAGTTTTACAAATAACTAACTCTGTACCTCAGAATTTCTGAATATGTCTTTGGAAAAAATCAGTTCTGGATTATATCTGATTTGCATTTTTTTCAATATTTTTTTAGTCATTCTGATTTTCCTAGATTTGATATTCAGCTAGATTAAGTGCATATGAGAAGAATATTCTTGTAATTCAAAGGATTCAGATTCTGCTCTATGATACCTTTCTAGCTTTTGTACATGTAGTAGTTATGGACAACTGGCCTCACTGTTTAGCATTATTCACTATTTACAATTATTCAACATACACATGTGTGTTGCCTTGGTTACCCTTGAAAAAGGAAAGCTGAGAAATTCGTTCAGCTCTTATTTTAATACTAAACTGACACTTCCAAAATCAATGCATGAACCCAAAATGCCAAATTCTGCATGGCAGTTTTCAAAATGAAAAATGTTAGAGAAAACTGCACAAAGGAGTATCTCTTAGTGAAAGATAACATGCAAATATCCATCATATTGGGAGAAGGTGCTTTTAGCTATAAAGAAAAGTGAGTAGAAAAATGACATATTAAAGGGAATGTTCAGAACAATGCCTCCAGATTTTAGGATCATTTTTTAAAATGCACATTGATGAGGAAAGAAGACAAAATTGAGTGGGAGTTTGTAAGCAAGGAGATAATTTTTCCAATGAAAGTTGGAAAAATAAATAAGTGATTCATTATCTCCTTGCTTACAAACTCCCACTCATCCTAAGCTCAGTTTCCTATTAAATTCTCCTGTTGTGGAATCCTATTATTCAACTGCACTCCATTTTAGATAGTCTTAAATAAAGAACTAGAATGTTACAATCACTTTCCACAATGTTCCTGTTACTTGTATTCCTTTGATAAAGTCTTCCCTCTTAGTATCAAGGTAGCTAGAATTGAATTGCTCTTGCCATATTTAACATATAATGGGTACAGCTCATCCCAGTGTGGTTGTACCTTTGGTGCCCCTTCTTTTAAACACCATACTTCCAAAATAAAGTGCATCTACTGGGATAGCCACAGTGCATCAAATTTCATCCAATCTGCTATTTATACAGTCATTTCATTTTATTATGCTGATGATGGGAAACTAAAGGATCCATAAAACATGTTGTATTTTATTATGCTGATGATGGGAAGAGACATCCATAAAGCATTTTATATTTAATTTTTTGCATCTTGAAAATCCTGTGGAAGTAGGCACTCTGTATATGCATGTTTGGCTTACAGGCCACTTCTAATTAGAAGGCAGCAAATGCCACACTTGAGTATTGTGAGCTATTTACCATTTTGAATAAACAAAATGCCACAAAGAAATGTACAATGATACGATACAGGGACATGGACAAAAGCTTTGTTTATTGAGTCTGCAACTTCTATGCAAAGCAACCATTTAGCTGGGTAATAGAAATTATGTTGCAATCAATATGCTCTTCAGTTTGCTTCTTTCATCTGAAGAGACCATAATAATTCATCAGGAAAATCATACCATTTTTTATATATATATATATATATATATATATATATATATATATATATATATATTGCAATAAAAAGTGCTTTTGAATCTTGCAATCCAAACACATATTTTAGGTAGGAGTAATTACATGTTATTTTGCTACTAATAGATGGATTTCTGCTTGCCTCCTGGATACCTAAGTATTTTAGGGGCATGTCTACTTTAACAAGTAGAGATTTTCTCCATTGTGGGAAGGTGTAATCGAGTTCTGTTTCACACACACAGTAAATGTGACTTAATAAATAATAGCTATTATTCATTAAACCAGGCTGTCTTTTTCAGGCCTTTATGTGATCCTTAAGAAAGATGTGGCTGTTTTAAGGGGCACATTCACTTTAATGAGTTAAATCCTGATTAGGATTTTAACAGAGAATTTCCATTTTGGGGATGGCGGTTTGGGTTCTTGTGAGGTGGGAGAAGTATTTTGGGGTATCGTTTATTGCTTTTATATTAATATTGTTGTACAGCGCCCAGAGTCATGTGACCGAGAGTGTATAAAAATCCTATAAATAAAGAAGTGATTATATAAATAAATAATCAGAAATAGAGTTCATGGGGAAAATCTGCTCATGATATTTTCCCCCATAAAATAATATGGACAGCTGGGAGGTTGCCAAGCACTGGACAAAAATGGTAACAGCATACAGTAGCAACAGGAGTTTCAAGTTCACTTCAAAATTTCATCCAATCTGCTATTTATACAGTCATTTAATTTTATTATGCTGATGATGGGGATACTTTTTTAAAAAAAACAAACATCAAAAGCATTTTAAGAATGAGGTAGAAGGGAAGAGGAAAAAGATAACTTCCAGAAAATATAAAGATAACTCTTGGTATAGTATTAAACCATATGTGTGTGTATATATACACACATACTAGCATAAGTTAGTTTCCAGAAATTTTTAGAGTTTTCTAGAACTTCATTATTTCTGGCCAAAATATCAGGATTTTAAAACACAAGAAGTTTGATTCACAGCAAAACTACATACTGTAGCTGCAGGATAAATTTTAGGTGGCTATAGCAAAGATTTTTTTTTTCTGTTATGCTCTCCTGATTTGTAGTGATTAATTTGTTCCCTTGCTTGCAAATAAATAATCACATTCAAGTGAAGGTTGATTTGTGGATTTTGGCAGAAAGGAGTGCAAGAGTCTGGTTATTCTTGTTGCATTGTTCCACTGATATGCCCCTGTATTTTCTGTTCGCTGGAAACAGTGATGTCATCCACCCTTGTTGAATATCTATTTGCAAATTAGGTAGGCTAGTTAAAATTTTAGCTGATGAAATCCAGTTGGGAGAAGTTCATTGACGAGGGGTATGAGTACATTTTACTGGTGGCAAAACCTGCCAGGTACCATCAGACTAACTCTTTTTTTTTTTTTGGTCAAGAACTCAAAGGAGTGTTTGCCTTCAGCTGAAGCCTCAGTCAAAGCATAGACTGAAGTGCCTTTTGAGACGGTTCCATGAAGAGTTAACACATATGCTTTTAACTAGCAAAATAAAACAGAGTTAAGTGAGGCAGCCATAGAGGCACCTGAGCTCCACTTCAATGTTTCTTATTCAAGTGTTGAGGGGAAACATGTCTCCATGTGAAGCAACTCATTGAGGCAGTTCACCTTCTTTGCACTGTTTCAGAGGAACAGGAGATGTAGTTATAAGAAATGGCACACTGTCAAGCCTTTCTTCAGGAGGGCCCAAAATGGGATTCATTGTTCTTTCTGGATTTACTTCTGTTAGATGGGTAACAGCTGAGTGGAAGTGTGCTTATCGGCACAAAACAAGCAACTGTGATAAAGGGAGCCATTAACTTACCTTATAATTTTGCTTCTATTTCCTATGAATGTTGTTATGATGTTTCATTACTGTTTAATGTAGAGATGACTGGTTTTCATTCTATATATCACTAAACAGTTGAGAACAACTTTTTTAAATATTTCAGATAAAGCCTTTGAAATAATAGTAATTTCCTGGTTTGCTCAGCTGCAAATTTCTACCAAGGTCTGTCTGACTGCCCTGATTAAGATAGCTTTCCTGTCTTGATATCATGCAGTGAAACCTTGTAATTTTCTTTCTGGCTCATCAAGGAAGTGGCCCTACCATGCAGCAAATATTAAGATATATGCATTTTTTTTCAATTCCTTTTCATTTTGCATACTTAGAAATTTGAACATAGACATTCAGAAAAATGCTTTCTATTTGCACAGTATTGTCATTATAATACAAGATGGGTGGTAAAGAAATATGACAAATAAATGAATAAATTGTGTATACAATTCACTGTGTTCTCAGGTTGCTTGCTTCCTGATCATTTAACAAGAAAAAATGAGATTTTGAGGCTTGCATCTGGGATCTTCCACAAGATATGAATTTCATCATTAAGCTATTGGCCCTTCCCATATCTTAACATAGAAGGCAAGTAGCTTAATGGGTATGTAAGACTTTGATGACCAGTGACCAAACTATACATTTTCTGTTTCTTTTCTGTTTTGTTCAGGCAACAGTTTGGGAGTAATGTCTTTATTTCTTTTGTTAACTCCTCTTTAAGAAACCTTAACATGCTTAATCTTGATTTTGTGTTAAGAACTGCAGCAGTTTCATTGTTTTGAACTTCAAAATAGACCCATTCCTCTTATTTTCAGCAACTGTGACTAGAGGGGTCCCATATACAAGAAAGAGTAAAATGACTGTATGTTGGTTTTAGGTTCCCATCTTTGACATAAAGCATATGTAGCAAAGGGGAAGTTAAAATTAACATGATTGTGAATGCTGTATTCGCATTAGTGCCATTGTGAATTCGAGTCTATACACAACACTGCATATGTACATATTGACATTTTCAGAATAGAACTAGGGAGACCAGGGTTCATATCCTATTAGATAGTGTCAAAACGATATGCATCTAGTATTATGTAAACAAAGAAAAGCTTGCATAAACAATCATCTTATCTTCGCTCCAGTCTTCATATAATCTTCCAAATCTTCTCTAGACCTCTGGACCAGTTCAGAGACATAAGATGAGGTACAGGGGTGGGGAGGAATACATTCTGCCAGAAAAGTCTTCTCTACTGATGGACAGAAATAATTGGATACAAAAACATAATACATTGTGGAGCAATATGATAGTTCTGAGTTCTTTGGAAGAAAAATATGATATAATTGAAGAAAGAGAGGGAGGCCAGGGGAAAGGGAGGAGGAGGAACTAAACTATAATAAGCTCAGACTTATAGTGGATCTGTTAATCACTGTAGAAAATCTATTAATCAAACCAAATTATTACTCTAAATAACCTTCAGTTGCATGTGATGAAGCTGACATGGGATTACTAATATTCTTTGTAAGGAAGTTGAACAAGAAGAGTCTTACAATTTGCCACAAATGTTCTCAAAACATCAGAAATGAAATAACTGACATATCAGATATACCCTAGAAGTAGCAGACCCCAGAATAATTTCTCTCCCAATCAGTAGCAAGACCCTTCAATCCTGTCAAAATGTGATGGATTCCAACTGTGCACAATATAATTTAGCATTGCATTCTCATATTTAACTCTTATTTATTTTCCTAAGAACCTGTTTCCAACTTAATTAATATTACAGCAAAATGTCTAAGTGTAGAATAAGCCAAAAAATATATGAGTCAGTGTCATTTTCAACATGTTACACTTCAAGCATAACAGCGGTTAAAACCTAGTCTTGCTACACATTTTTGAGATGTCCAATAAACACAAGATTCTTTTCTTGAATTGTGTCTTAAGATGATGCAATACTAATTTAACATTCATTCGGACCCCAGCCCATTGACTTGTCAAAACAGGATATTCTGAATCATTGGTTCAAATAACCCAAACTTTCTTAGATGCATTTTGGTACAACTGTTTAATATGAGGTTGTGTTTTTTCTTTTTTAATGGCTGTGTCAGGGCAAGCCTAAGAACAATGTCAAGTCAGTATATTCCAAACTCTGGTTCTTTATTGCTTTCACCATACAGACAAAATCTTGCCAGACTAAAGCTACTCTAACTGACCTAAGGGTAAATAACCTGGGAGACTCTAGGGCTCAGCTACCTTGAACCTCTTAACTTTCCTAGCAACAGTCCCTGGTCTGTGAATCCTCTTATCTGCCTGGAATGCGCTCCCCTCTTCCTGGGAATCAGTGGCAGCACCGAATCTACCACATCACCCCCTCCTTCAGGAAAACATTCCATCACAGGCTGGTTGTTTCACTGGATGCTGAAAAAGACTTTGACATGGTGTAGATTAAGTTTTTACAACATGATCTAGATAGATTAGGCCTTCCTTTTAATTTTGTTGATAGGATTAAAATATGGTATTGTAATCCTTTAGCTAAGGTTATTACAAATGAAATTACTTCTTTACCTATTAGGAAGTGATATGGAAATCCTCAGGGATGTCTTCTTTCCTCTTTTTTTATTAAATCTAATTTTGAAACAATTGGGTTATTTTATTTGGCAGTACAAGGATATTTCAGATATTAGAGTACATCATTTTATTATTAGAGAATATAAGTTTATTATAAGCTGATGATTATTTTAAACCTTACTGATACCTACCAAAGTTCTTTACCAAAATTGATATATATTGTTCAGTATTTTGGTAACTTTTCAGGTTATGCTATTAATTGGAATAAGCATTATATATTTCTTCTTAGTTCTAAAGTTTTTTAAAGCTATTTAGAAAAATTGGATTTTTATATTTTGCCACAATTCATTAAACATCTAGAAATAATTAATCCTAAAAAATATTTCTATGTTGGTGAAACTTAAGATAACTAAGTTATAATTAACAATTATAAAAATAATTTATAACTGTTTACTACAGTTTTGATAAATTGATGGTTGAAAATTCCCATATGTCTACTCCTAAAGGAATTTCTGTGTTAATACCTTTTAATATTTTAAAAGAAGTTGATATTGATAAAGTTTTATGGGGTGGTCAGGCCCCTAGGTTTTATTTATCTAAAGTATGATTACCATATGAGGATGAAAATTTTTACTTTCCTTACTTTCAGTTATATCCTTGGGCTTATATTTTCACCTCTACTGCATTGTGGAATTCAGATGATTTATCTCAGAAACATTATGGGCACAAATAGAAAGCTATTACTTTGCCCCATTACTATTTTGGCAGAGGCTTAGTTCCTGGTTCTTTTCAGGTATTTTTCTGTATTAAAAGCTGCAAAATATGGAACATCTTGGGAAGGAGATTCAAATGTGATTCTAATTCTCACAAGAAATTGACAGTATGTGACCCTCCAGTTCTGAAGATCACTGCTAAGTCTTTCTTCTGAAGTTCATGGGCAAAAAAAGAACTGCATTTCTTACACAGCTGGGGACATCCAAATAGATCTAAGAAAATTTTGTTCATATAATTTCCAATATGGCCAGTTTTGTAAATATACAGATATGTATCTCACAAAGATAACCTTACCTTAGCCATCTGGATTTTATTATATTTTAACATATTTATATTTTACTGTTATCAATATTATTGTATATTATTTATATTATATTATGGTTAAGCATTTTTACTGTGAACTTTCCAGAGTCCCTCCTTGTGGGGGAGATGGGCGGTGATAAATCTGATAAATGAATGAATGAAAGAATAAACCTTAGCTTCAAATGTCTTATAGGCCACTGGAGCCAAATTACCCCTCTATAGTATTGAGATATTGTAAGGATATGATTTTATTTATTTATTTATTTATTTATCTATCTATCGAATTTTATCACCGCCCATCTGCCCCCAAAGGAGGGACTCTGGGTGGTTTACAATGAAAACAAAGTTTAAAATTCAATATCAGTATACATACAATAAATATAAACATTTATTTATTTATTTTTCAAATTTCTATTACCACCCATCTCCCCCTAAAAAGGGGGACTCATATAATGTGAGATTTGTGTCTGACCTTGACTCTGAAAACAAAACTTATCTTGAGCCAGAAGGGGAAATTGAAACTTATCGGGAAAGAGCTGGGTAAATAGAAACTAGTAATGACTCAGCAGAGCAGGAGAATTCAGAGATGATGATTGGGCAGAATCCAGAGGGAGGTTTGAATCCTCCAATTAGTATGTGAGAGAGGAGAGCAGAGAAGCATGTGAAGCAAAAGGCAGCCCAATTGGCTACACAGGAAAAACCGTGTGAAAAGGATCACATAAAAAGGCAATAGCGCCAGGAGAAAACTGCCCGAGACAACCATTCTACAGCACTTACAGCTTCTACAGGAGAATCCTTGCCAGGAAATGGAGCCTTGCCTATAGCCAACACGGAATCAGTGCCAGCTCCCTCTACTGACACAGACCTACCTCCTTTTGCAATGAGATCATGGTATCATTCGACGTTACAGCTCTCTTCACATCCATCGACCTGGCACTAACAAAAGAATCTATGGCTGCAGTTCTGCACAACACACCAGACCTAGCCAAATACACCAAACTAGAAATACCCAGGATAATGGACCTCATCAACCTCTGCCTTACAACCTACTTTCAGTTTGATGGAGAAATATACCAACAGATCAAAGGAACACCTGTGGGATCACCAATTTCAAGACTTATAGCAGAGATCGTAATGCAGCGTCTGGAAAGGATAGCACTCCCACACATACAACCCAAAGTATGAATCCAGTTGTAGATGACACTTTTGTCATAATACAAAAGAAACAACTGGAAGAAACCCACAAAACCATCAATAACATCTTTAATGGAATAAAATTTGCAAGGAATGGAGAAAGAAAACAACAACTCACTACCATTCCTGGACATCCTCATCAGTAGAGGAAATGATGGTAAGTTAGAAACACAAGTCTACAGGAAAGCTACCCACACCAACCAAGTGCTCCACTACCAAAGTAACAATCCAACCTCCCACAAGAGAAGCTGTGTAAGAACATTATTCAGATGAGCACTTACACACTGCAGCAACCCAGAACACCAGAAAAAAGAAAAAGATCATCTGCACAGCATCTTTCAACAAAATGGATACCTGCTCAACTTTATCAAAAAGTGCCTCACCACCCAACCCACTACAACCCAACCAACAGAAGCCATGAAAAGGATAACACTGCCATACATTAGAAACATCTCAGAAACCACCACCAGACTGTTACAACCACATGGCATCACCGTAGCACATAAACCAACTAAAACTCTTCAAAACATATTAAGCAAGCCAAAAGACCCAGTAGCCCAAGAAGAAAAAATAGGAGTCATCTACAACATACAGTGTAAAGACTGTAGCAGCCACTACGTATGACAGACAGGCAGAAGACTAGCAGAGCGCATCCACGAACACCAACTAGCAGTCAGAAGACACGATGAGAACTCCTTAATCTCACAACACATGGACAGACTCAACCATAGTTTCAACTGGGAAACTGTGAGCATCCTAAACCAAGCCAAATCCAAAAACGCCAGAGAATTCCTGGAAGCCTGGCACTCAGACCAAGCAGCCAGCAACAGACACATAGAGGTAAACAACATTTACATACCATTCAAAAGAGAAAATAGAAAAGCCAACACTCCCTTGCCAGCAATCAACACCCAGAAATGCAAAAATCAACACTAGGATTAACACCAGATGAACCATCAAACAGCACAATACACCCTAATCAAGGAACTATTAACTCAGGCAATTAACCAAGCAGCAAATAACAGCCCAATCAAAGAATTCCCAAGGAGAGAACAACACCCCTACCAACAGAAGCAGGGCAAGCCACGGTATATAAACTGAGAGCAAGGCCCACTCCCTCTTTGCACTGAAGATATTGCCTAGTCTGGCAATGAAACATCTGCAAGAAAACAAGGCTCAGAGAGCACCAAGGACTCCACAGTTCAACCCTGAGCTACAAATATTTGCTTCGATTTGAACTCTTTTCTATTGTAAATAGTTGGTTGTAAATAAAGATTTCCCTTTTATAATCCTGCCTGGCCATCTCACAGTCTAAACAGGACATATAAATAGACAATAAAAATATAAAATGTGATAGAATCCAGATGGCTAAAGATTGTATCTCAGTCCATGAGTGTAAGGGCCATTCTAGGGCACTAGCCATCCCCACGAATTACTGTTTTCCTTCCTGCTCCAGGCATGGTGACAAAGGCAGGTTTTTAGTTTTTTACAGAAGTCCAGGAGAGAGGGGGCTTGTCTTACCTCTGTGGGAAGAATGTTCCAGAGGGCAGGAGCTACTGCAGAGAAGGCCCACTTCCTGGACCCCACTAGATGGAATTCTTTTACAGATGGGGTCCATAACATGCTCCCTCTGCATGACAGTGTGGGACAGGTCAATGTGATGGGGATGAGATGGTCCCTCAGGTAGCCTGGCCCCATGCCATGTAGGGCTTTAAAGATGATAACCAACACCTTGAATTGGACCCGGAAGCAAACTGGGAGCCAGTGCAGCTCATGTACCACAGGTGTTACATGTGCCGGCCTTGGGGCCCCTAAGTTTGCCTGTGTGGCTGCGTTCTGGACTGGTTGTAGCTTCTGGATATTCTTCAAGAGTAGCCCCATGTACAGTGCATTACAGTAGTCTATATGGGAGTGACCGTTCGAAGGGCCTTTTGATCCAGGAAAGGGCATAACTGCCGCAAAACATGAAGTTGAGCAAAGGCCCTCATGGCCACGACCCCCCCCCCCTGCTCTTTGAGCAGGAGTCATGAGTCCAGGAGGACCCCCAAATTATGCACCAGGTCTGTCTGGGACAGTACAACCCATCCAGAACCAAGGATGACAATTTCCCAGATACTGAGGAGCCATTAATTCACAGCCACTCCATCTTACCAGGGTAAGTTCCCTTACCAGGGAACTGCTAACTTGTTGACCCAGGAATGGAAGCTTCAAATAGAGCCAGTCTGCTAAGAACTGCCCCATCATTCCTAATAATAAGACTTCAATTGTTTTTTTTTTAAAGAAGGTGGTTATTGTTAAATATTTATTTTTCCACTAGGAAAAATAAAGAAACCCTATTATGGGTATTAGTGAAACTAGAATTTTCTGGAAGGGCAAATTGTTATAATTAAGTAATTGCATTAGTAGTGCAGTATAATGATATCTACTGGAAAATAAATCAAAATTACAGGTAGTCCTTGCTTAAACAAAAGTAATTGGGACTGGCAACTCCATCGCTAAATGACACAGTTGTAAAGTGTGATAGCACATGACTGCGCTAACTTACAATGGCAGTTACAGCAGTTCTAGTTGCTGTTGATAAATGAATCCCATGCAATCATTAGGTGCAACATCATGTGGTCACCATTTGTGACCTTCTGCTGGCTTCCCCATTAACTTTGCTTGTCAGCAGCCAGCAGTGAAGGTTGCAAATGGCAATCATGTGACTGTGGGATGCTGCAACCATCATAATTGTGAACTGGTTGCCAAGCACCCAAATCATGATCATGTGACCAGGGGGATACTCTGACAGCCACAACTAGGACCAGTCATAAGTCTCCTCATTCAGTGCCATCGTAACTTTGAATGGTTGCTCAATGAGTAGTCATTAAGTGAAGACTACCTGTATATGCTCAGTTTGTTATATTTTCTGTGACATTTGATATCATTAACAGGACTACATTTTGGACTAAAATAGTCAATTCCAGAACATAGGCAAATCCTAAAAAATAAGTAAAATGTTCATAATCTGTTAACTGACAATGATCCAATTACCTATGACACCAAGTAAGACTAATGTCCTTTCACCAGTACTTTTGTAAAAGCAGTTATTTCAGAATTAAGGGAATTTAATGTTTCCAGTAAAAGTATTTAAAAAATAAGATGTTTATTTCATTCTAATTATGTGATTCTGATGTTACGTACCTAGACTGATGAACATAGGTTGTTTCCTTTTTTTAATACTTTATATTGTTTTGATACAACAATATTTGTACAATATTAATTAAAATTATTGACATCCTATTGTTTGGATAACTTAGGGTAGTAGAAATAAAGATAAGAGAAAGAAATATTCTATCAATATTAGTTACAATTTAGGATGTCAATATTACAAGCATAAAATTCTTTGACTTTTTCATCAAAAATTAAATATAACAGTACAAAACAAAAGACTACTTCAGATTACATGAAAGTATTTGTTATACTATAAAGATTTTGGTCTTGAGCTAATCACTGCATAGATTATTTTTAGCTCTTGCTAATCATTGTCATGGAAATTGACTAGCAATTTGGGATGAGAAAAAGCCCCAAGACTTGTGATCTTTGGTCAAAGAGCAGTTCCTTCAAAATAAATTATTGAGAATAATTCTGCATTTTCTAGAGGTATACATTCTGCATTTTGAAATGGCATGTTTCCAATCAAATCAGTTTCCTCTATTAAAATCTTTAATGTTGTGCTCATGTTAACACATAGGTTGCCTAAACTCTATCTCCTGAAGCAGATGAGGGATAGGCCTGTAAATTTGCATGGTTCTAAGGCTTGGTCCTACCTTTTCAATATTTTCCTTTCTTTCTTAGGGCATTTTCATCCTTATATCATTTTATAGCAAGACAAATATATAAATACAGAGTTAGGGTAGCTATCTTGCCCTATCTAAATATGGCATCCGATAAGATTGCTCCATAGAACACCATGATGAAAAAAAAGAAAAACATTATTTGAAATATATCTCTGTTTCTTTTTTCAGCAGGAATTCTTTGACATGATTAAAAATGTAAATTCCTTCAATTGTACTTGATATGAATACTGAAAGGCTTATTATAACCTTCACTTGTGTCCTTGCCACAAAAATGCTATAAAGCAGTATTACTAAATATTTCAAGATCACTGAAGGCCAAACAATATTTTCCTTTCGTAATGAGGAACATATATGATGCCTTTTAAAAAATGAAATAGAAAAGAACAAAAAGCAATGAAATAAAAAGTAATGCTTCTGGTTTCTCTTATATTTAATGTATTGATTATAAATCTTTGTACAACGTATAAGCTTCACATATAATGACATATTTGATCAATATCTGGAGTGAGTTTAAAAAAGAAATCTGATTCTTTGTAGTTATAAGTAGAATGGAAGACCAGAAATTCCCAAAGTGGGATTTTTAATTACGGAAGGAAAAAAGGAAGGAAAGAAGGAAGGACGGACAAAATTCTTTAAGATCTTTCACTTGAACAACAAATCTGCACAGCTTTCCCCAAGTTCTAACAAAAGCTGAGAAGAGGCTGAAGGTTTGTCAGTGGGTGATAAAATGTGAAGGAGCTTTCAAGACTCAGGTCTCCCAGACAGAGTCCAAGTCACAAGCTCCTTTTGCAGCCAAGGGGATATTTTTGCTTCTTGCTCTGAACAGGTAAAAAGTAAGATGAAGAAGAGAATGATTGCAGGAAAACTGGAGAGCTGTATGTTCCAGGAATGGCAGATGGCATGTTTTCCTCTTGTGAATATGAATGCCATGGAACTTACTCAGCAGTGGGGCTGGGCGTTTGTTGCTCATTAGCAATGTCTCTCTGCCTCTCAATGGAGCTTCTCTATTACATTTCACCATGCCCCCAAGCAACACCAACCTTTAAGCTACTTTGTGAAATGCCTCTCTTTCTTTCATGGTTGTTGAATTATCGATGTTTCTGGCATCTCCTGCTTCACCCAGTCATTGTCCAATGATGGTGCATTTGGAGGAATGGCCAGGGGAGAAAAGTCTTAAGAGACAGGAATGGTTGACTGTGCTACCTGGGCATGCTCATTCTGGAGCTGTAGGTGTTTCACCAGAGCAGTGTACTAGGAAAATAGGATCAGTTTGTAGAACACCTTGAAACCATCTTACGTGTATTATTATGTTATAAATTTGATAGGGATTTAAGATCTATTTGTCCCTGATAAATGAATTCCCAGGGAGATCAGACAAATTTTATCTGAACTATCTTCTCCAGGGTTTAAAACCCACTATTACCTATGCAGTAGCCAAATTTTGTGTCGCCCAATGAAAATAAGGCAAAAATAGACAGTAATTGGTTTAAGAAGTTCCCACTTTTACCTCTAAAATCATTTTTGGATTAATATTTCTTAATATGCTGCTAGATATTTACTCTATATTATAGTTTTTAATTTTTAAATTTATTATTACTTGGGTATTTAATATATTAATATGGTAATAGAGGAGTGAATGTAATATTATTCTGTGATTTGTCTTTTGGTATACTGCTGTGTCAATTTGTTTTACTCTGTTATTGTTCTTTTGAATTTGCTGGTCATTGACCAAATAAATACATACACGGGTGCACACACACACACACACACACGTTGAAATTGTTTGAGCAATGCTATCAATTCAAGGAACATGGTTTAAGAAAAACTGCTCTAAAGGACACTGATGGAAGTGTGAACTCTTGTTTTTTCTTTTTAAATTAAGTTTTTATGTATTTTACTGATTGTTGAAATTGAGCGATCGTTAGTACTATAAAGGACATTCTTCAGCAGCCATTGTAAAATGCTTAGCCCCAGTTCTGGGGAAAAAAAAACAGAAGGAAAGAAAGAAAGCTGGTCTGATCTCTATCATTTTTGTTTTCTTGCTTACTTATAACATGACAACCATTAGAGCTGTGGGAATTGCTCAATATTGTGGCCATTTTTTGCTTAGTGCCAATCAATGAGAGCTGTATTCTATAGAATAGCTTGAGAAATACATTTACTATGTTTATCTTCTCTCTCTCTCTCCCCCCCCCTTTTTTTTTTTCTTCTCTCAGGTAATTTTTGCATGTAAACTTACAAACTTTTGGTTTCTATTGCTTTTATTGTTAACAGTTGGAGTAAAACTCTTGGGGAAAACATGAAGATATTTGTGTAATACATTTGGCAACAAAACAGAGTGGATTTGTTATTGTATAGTTCTGGGATCTATTTTTGTTGTTGTCATCATTTTTGTTTTCGTTTTAAACATCCCAGTCCAGCCTACAGTCTTTAGGTTTGCTGGTTGTCTTCCATCTAAGTGCAAACCCCTTCTGAGCCTGCTTAGCTTTTTCAATATCAGCTAAGGTCAGCTATATGACTTCCTTGTGACCTGGTTTTGTTTTCATTTTACTTCCAATGAACACTTTTCAAAAGATGCACAAAAGATTTGTACAAGCTGTAGCTGCATCTGGAACACATATGTCTCCAAGGAGAAAATACATGAGCTCCACATTAAACTGTTTATAAAAGAAGGCTGAAAACTTGTGAAAACTGTTGCACATTGGCTGAAGAGTAACAGAAAAAAATTGCTGAAGCTGACAGATGCAAGAAGGATTGCTGTCAACCAATTGGTTATCAGATTTCCCAACAGATTTCTAAATGCATTGGGAAATCTAAAAACAAAAACATGTTAATAAATCTGCCAATATCTGTTCATACTCATTATTGTGTGGGGTTTTGTTTCTTATTTTTTTTTGTCCGAAACAGCATAATGGACAAAAAAATCCTCCACTAATAAGTGTTTGATGTGTCTACTGCTTTGAAATATCTTGTGCATCCAGTTCTTGTTTTGTGCTTCTTGTTTTATTTTAATCAGCATTCTTAATTTGTAGATATATATTTTGACTTACGCAAAATCTTTTTTAAACAAATGACATACTATTTTTTAAAAGTCCTGTTAAATTTAAAATCCAGACATTTTACTGATGTGTTATTTGTGTAATATTATTTGGCTGGGAGTTGTCCTCTTCTTCTATATGAAATATTTTGAGAAACAGCATATTTACATTTGCCATTTAGCTACCTTTTCCTCCTCTTCTGACTCTTTCTGAAGAACTCAGGGTGAGTTTTTAGTTATATATGTTTGTGTGTGTGTGTCTGTGTCTGTGTATACACACACACATATTGTAGGGAAGAGTAAAATTCCAGGAAACCTCATTGACATTTCTTTTTAGGTTGTAAAAGAAATGAAAAACACTGATGTTGGTAAACTATTCACTCCAGAAAGGTCATGAAAAAACAAACCAAAAAACAAACCGAAACCAAGAGAACATGACCTACACACTAGATAATATTCAAACAAAACAACTGTGGAAAGGGGTTGCTTTAATACTGATGGATCATAACCCAATTGTCATGTTCACTGTTTCAATGTGCACTGTACATCGTAACGTTTCACATGCCATGGTGCTGACGCGCTTTTCTGTTTGGGAGAGAGCTGCTGTGAATCCTTGTGCCAAGCTCTGTATCTATGTTCATTTCAATGGAATGTGTTTGGGTTCTGTGCTCTGCTCAAGGACTTTTCCCGCGGACCATCAGAAGCTGTTAGGAGCACCTGGGATTGTGAGCTTGGGAAGATTCTATGGGGGGAGGGATCTCATTTGCACCGAGGGTTTTTAGTTTGCATTTGGCACACTTTTTTCATTCTCAGCTTTCTTTGTGATCCTGCATACTATTCTTTAATAAATCAGATATCTTTGTGATCCTGCTCATGAGTCTGATGGTGTTTTAGAATAGGCAATCTTTACACCAATGGAGTTAAGCATATTTAAACCCATTGAGATCATTAATGCTTTAAAAACATACAGATTTCATATTTTTATATTTTCCTGATTATAAGCACATCAATCTGTTAAATGATAATTCTTTTCTCAGCGCTGATCATACTTACTATTGTGAATCTCTTACTCACTTCTTAACCATATTACAGTATGTTTTCCCCATGTTTCATAGATTTCTTAACCCTTGGCTTCCTATATTTCTTAGAAAGAGGACCCTCCTAGTACCTTGGGAATTGAGAACATAGTTGTATCATACAATATCCTGATAGAAAAGGGTGCCATCTTGAAATGCAATCATTGCTTTTTATTTTATTGAGGTTGGGGCTGGTGGTAACAGTAGTCCCTCCAGTTTTCTGTATCTTACAGGTTTATTCATCCATTCTGCAATTAAGCACTAAATAAGCTATGAGGAATGGTCATTTGGAAAAAGTGAAAGGAATTGAAATTAAGCTTCATTATGACTTGTAAAGACTACATAGTTTTCTATGGATCATTTAGGGTTCCTTCAAACTGGACATGCATTTTATGTGCATTATTCTCAATATGTGCATTTTGTTGATTCTTCTCTAATATGTTTTTCTATGCATATTTCCATAATCCAAGCATTTTTATATGCACATTTTCCTAATACACTTCAATAATTTTTTAGTAGCAAACTGCAACTCATAATTCGGGAAAAAAAAGCAGGTTTTACCATATAATTGTACTCTATATTCCCGTATAACTCAGGAAGTGTGAATGGTTTCCTTTGGAACTCATGATGACAGTAGGAAGCAGATAAGTCTGTGCCTATAGTGGATGCCATCAGTTTCAAATCCTATCTGTTGGCAGCTGTCATGAGCACCGTTGAGCTGAAGGCATCAGCACAACGGCACACATGACAATACCTCGGAAACTAGAGGAAGGGATTTAAAGATAAGCAAAGCACGCACAACCACAGACACAGACCCCGAGGAGGAGGGAACGACCCCGGCCGGATGAACCAGCCATTAGAACACAAAGGGGGAAGGAAGAACGACAAAGACAGGGCGGATCACGAGGCACACCTGAAGCTGTCAGCAGGAACGCAACGGATATCGCCCAGCTGACAGCAATCGCCGGCTGGAGGAAGAAACCGATCATGAGCGAAGCCCGGGGCACCAGCAGGGGCCCCGCGACCCCTCACCTACCGGCAACGAAGCATGCAGGACTCGGGGGGATGACACAACCCAAGGTGGGAGGGGCGCTGACCGGCACGGGCTATTTAAACCCCACACTGGCGCGCTCCCTTCACTCTCAGCTTTTTCTAGCTAGGCACTATGCTGAAATAAACCTGAACCTGCTCTTCCCTGAATCAGTGTCTGTGTTTTACTCAGTAGTAGGCAGCGCATGACAGCAGCAAAGTTCAGAAGAAGTTTTTACTTATGCAGTTGCCAATTATCAGAAAAGTTGGAACAGAATTACAAAATGTTTGTGTGCAACTGAATGCAAGTAAAAAATACCTTTCAGATGCTAGATCTGAAGGTAAGCTGATGGGGTGCCAGGATTCAGGGCTTTTGTCCCTATCCACTTTGAAGCTTTCATATGTGTCGAGGTATGCCAAAATTTGTTTTACAATTTCTTTAAAGTTTTCTTCCCTTGGGTTCCCCTACCGTATTCTCAGAGTACTGGTATTGCTTCTTCTTATGCTGATTTTTCTTCACTATGAAGTGGCCCTGGTTGTTCATATTTCCCAATCTGAGATAAAGAGTTCAGTCCTTATGTCTTCCCTTTGGGATGATTTTGAAATTTGCTGAGCCAAGGTGGAAATTTGGGAAGCCAAGGTGGCTTCAGAGCACTGGATCAAAGAAAGACAGACCTTTACATGCACCCTTTGGCCACGTCCTTAGTAGCTGTTGTAAGAGCATCACCCATTTTTGAAATTCTTTTTGGAAGCAAGCTCTCATTCATCAGAGGGAATAAGTACTGGAATAAAAATGCATGACAGTTTATCTACACAGCACTAGTGTTGAGTAGTTCATTAAGAACAACAGAGCCATTCTGGTCTAGTGGTTAAGGCTAGAAAGTCTGTGAGTTCCAGTCCTGCCTTAGGCATGAATGCCGGCTGGGTGACCTTGGGCCAGTCACTCTCTCTCAGCCCAACTCACCTCACAGGGTTGTTGTTGTAGGGCAAATAGGAGGAGGAAGGAGTAATAGGTACGTTCCCTGCCTTGAATTATTTATAAAAATAATAAAGGAGGGATAGAAAATAAATAAAAAAATATCCTGGTAAAGGAAAATGGTTGTGTTCATTTTCTAAATAAGGTATAGAAAGCACACAAAGCATGGCTTCTGTAATTCTTTCCAACTCCCTTACAAACAGGGTTATAGGAGACATCTGTATTTTTTCCTCCGTAATGAAGTAATATATTGCACCTCTGCGGCAGATGGCAAATGATCTCTTCTGGGTCCTGTGACTAAGGTGCAAAGGGAATTTTTTTATTCTTTATATTTATATAGCTGCCCATCTCTCAAAATGTGACTCTGGATGGTGTACAATATGGGCTTAGAACAGAGTAGGCAACAACATTCTGAGCCACTGCCTAACTGCCCCTTCCATATGGATGCATCAGGCAATTTTCTTCTTGATTTCTTTTTTTCTCTGAAGCTGTTGGCTTGATCCAGTCCATTTTCAAACTTGACTTTTCTTTTGCTGGCTTCTTCCCCCACAGAAAATTTGATCCCACTCTCTTCAATTTTGGGAGAATTACTGCACTTGAACAGACAGAGTCCAGACCTACTTTATATAAATTATTTTCAATGTCCCATTGGGTCAGAAATAAAAATAAAAATAAAAACCATTATGCAGCGCTTCAGTTATGGATTGGTTCCTATGCTCATTTGATCTATCTTCTATTGAGTTACTGTAAGTCATTAACAAATTAGGCTCCTAGCAAGCCTGTTAACATTTCTGATCCTCAATAGCCTTTTGGAATGCAAATCAACAGCAGGGCCCTCTTTTCTGTCCCCCTTCCCCATGAATCCAATTGCTTGGCAGATTTGTTTTCTAAAACAGTGACTGCTACAAATAGCAAATATTTTCTGGGCAGGGATGGGGGTGAGAATGGCAGATGGTAGGACATGGGAATACATTTTTTTTGCATTTTAAATGTTGGTATGAAAGATTTCTGTTTTTTTAATATATAAATATAGGTATTATTAATATTTAATACAGGTTCTTCTGCCTTCAGTCACTACAATCACTTGCATTTTTTATGCTGATAAACGTGTACATCAAAGAGAATATATATATTCTTCCTTCTACTGTGCACCAGAGATTTAGACATCTAGAAATATATAAATCACCTAGCAGTGTTTCCATAGCTACTGATATTATACCAGCAGTTCTAGGATGCTAGGCACAGCTATTTTCAACAAACGGATCAACGTAAAATAAGTTCCTATGTTTGGATTTTTTTTTAATCAATGTGCAATAGACATTTAAAAGTGTTGCATTTTTAATGAGTCCATAGCAGATCTTGCATTTCTACCAAAAAAAAAATGGATCTTTGTATTGAAACTTTAAGCAAAGCTGCTATAAGGAGCAAAGGTCACAACAAGAAGACATCCTATTTTTAGACAGATGGCTTTTTGATTTCTGTGACTGTGGGTGAAATCCAGTTTTGTATGACTTGACTTCTATTATCACCAAACACCTTTTTATTTTTCTCCAAAAGTGGCAACTGATCATGACAATTTGATCTGGCATCAGCCCATGAGCTGACAAGGACACAATAGAGTTCACTGTTCCCCCCCCCCCATATTCTCCCCCCACTCCAGTTGTGAATATAAGCAAAGGAATGACCACATCACCAATTAATTGAAATTCTATCCTGCCAACACAAATCTAATCAAATAGCAGATTTTTACTGATCTGCACTTCTTTACCAGTTGAACATTTAATCAGAAACCAACTGAATCAGCGATTATTAGAGAATCTGACCTTAGTGGTTCTTGCACCAGGAATAAGCTGGAATGCTGACTTAGTGTTTAGAGACAGTGAAGGTATCGATCACGTTCCATAGTAAAGATTGAACCAAGACTGCAACCATCAAAATGTATCAAACATCTAAAAATCCCATTCATTCATTAAATTTCTGTGGCCGCCCATCTCAAGTTAATGATTCTGGGCAGCTAACAATGTTAAAAAAAATATAAAAAACAGAAAGTAAACGAAACAACAAGCACATACAACAGAAGCCAAGGAAAAAACAAATCCATCCGTAACAATTAACATATCCAATATATGGGCTCAACCCCATCTCCTGACCCCCAGGTCTGGTAACAAAACCAGGCCTTTTAGACTTTACACGAGACTGACAGGGTTGGGGTCAGTCTGATTTCCAGAAGCATGATATTCCAAAGTATGGTGCCATGACAGGAAATGCTCTCCTGGGCCCTGCCAGATGACATTCTTCAATGGAGAAAACCCAGAGAATGCCTCCTCTGCCAAATCCAATGGGATGGGTAGACATGATTGGAAAGAGACGGTCCCTCAAATAACCTGGCCCCATGCCATGAAAGGCTTTATAAGTTATAACCAGCACCTTGAATTGGGGAGTTCTTGGTGCTCTCTGAGCCTTGTTGTTTTCTGGCAGGCATTTCATTGCCAGACCAGGCAACATCTTCAGTGCGAAGAGGGAGTGGGCCTTGCTCTCAGTTTATATACCGTGGCTTGCCCTGCTTCTGTTGGTGGGGGTGTTGTTCTCTCCTTGGGAGTTCTTTGATTGGGCTGTTGTTTGCTGCTTTGTTGATTGCCTGAGTTAATATTTCCTTGATTAGGGCTTGATTGTGCTGTTTGATGGTTCATCTGGTGTTAATCCTAGTGTTGATTTTTGCATTTCTGGGTGTTGATTGCTGGCAAGGGAGTGTTGGCTTTTCTATTTTCTCTTTTGAATGGTATGTAAATGTTGTTTACCTCTATGTGTCTGTTGCTGGCTGCTTGGTCTGAGTGCCAGGCTTCCAGGAATTCTCTGGCGTTTTTGGATTTGGCTTGGTTTAGGATGCTCACAGTTTCCCAGTTGAAACTATGGCTGAGTCTGTCCATGAGCTGTGAGATTAAGGAGTTCTCATCATGTCTTCTGACTGTTAGTTGGTGTTCGTGGATGCGCTCTGCTAGTCTTCTGCCTGTCTGTCCTACATAGTGGCTGTTACAGTCTTTGCACTGTATGTTGTAAATAACTCCTATTTTTCTTTCTTGGGCTATTGGGTCTTTTGGCTTGCTTAATATGTTTTGAAGAGTTTTAGTTGGTTTATGTGCTACAGTGATGCCATGTGGTTGTAACTGTTGGTGGTTTCTGAGATGTTTCGGATGAGCACTTACACACTGCAGCAACCCAGAACAGCAGAAAAAGGAAAAAGATCACCTGTACAGCATCTTCCAACAAAATGGATACCCGCTCAACTTTATCAAAAAATGCCTCACCACCCAACCCACTACAACACAACCAATGGAAACTATGAAAAGGATAACACTGCCATACATCAGAAACATCTCAGAAACCACCAACAGACTGTTACAACCACATGGTAATGAAATGTCCACAAGCAAACAACCAAACTCAGAGGGCACCAAGGACTCCACAAGGAGATATGTGTTCTTACAGTTTGGAAATAAAAAATAATTTGAAAAAATTCAGAGTTCTATTTTAGATTAACCTTACCAAAAAACAAATTAAACAAAGAAAAAGAATTCTCAGAAAAATTGCCCCTAGAAATGAATTGAAATAAAATAAAATAAAATAAAATAAAATAAAATAAAATAAAATAAAATAAAATAAAATAAAATAAGTGTCCCTTGACCATCAAATTGTTACCCTTCCCTAAAATACTGTACACTTTTAGAATTCATTATATCAATAAAAACTTTGAGTAAGATGACTTCTAATTAAATTTGTATTTATTACCATTTTTGATGGCAATGCCCATTAAGTAATTCATTTTGACTGAAAGCTTTTGAGTAATGGGGGAAATTACTGAACAGTCCTTGGTACTTAGTCATACTGTGGCCTTATTGTCAATATTTTCCAAGACATATTTCCCAAGACAGGAATATAAGAAATTACATTTACATTTTTTTCCTGTTAGCTGCCAAACTGAGAACTGAATCAGTAAAACACTAAAAGAATAAAAAATAAAGTACAGCTTTCCTTGGATTAATGATATTTTAAAATGTTGGAGATTGCCTTGATTGAAAAATTAACAAAGCAGAAGAATCTTGAACGCTGTCACAAAATATTATTTAAATTTGGTTACTACTTTTTGCTTATATGAACAACATATTGCCTATTAGATTTTCATCTATACAAGATGATGAAATGCATTTTAAATTTATTTTATGAAAATGAAATGAAAGGAAATGAAATTTACTTTTAAATGTATAGTTTGTTGGAAAGAGAATTCAGAAATGTGTGTTTTGATAGCAATTTTGTTTTAAAAATATATAAACCTCCATATTGTTAATGAAAAATAATGCAAAAAATAGGATAGAATGGGTTTAAAGAAAAGAAATGCAAATATGTTGGAAATCAGTAATAATTTGATTCATCTCTCATGATTTTGGAGAAAACCAGATAAAGAGGCAGTATTATCATTGTGTTTCAAGTTCAAAATGACAGCTTTTGTTTTACTGGAAGCAAACTACTGTAAATCAGAAAATGTGGAAATAAATATTTTCATCAAAACACCATGGATTATTGGAAGTCATTACATATTTTACAACCAATCTTCTCTCACTAATACACCCCCACCCCCATACAGCATCTTCTCTCATTCTCTCTCTCTAATTCTTTTTTTTTTTTGCAAACTGTTAGACAAATAGGAGGACTGTATGCAGATCAACTCTGAGCCGGTTCAAACTGATTTATTTTGGGGATTTGATTCAACAATTTACTGTGAAACAAATGCTAGGGCAAATGTCATGGGTTGGGTTCTCTGGAAGCTCTAGATTAGCAAAAATATAGATATCCTGTAAGTATAGCATTAGAAAGATCAGCATAAGTCTGAAGAGAAGAAGGAGGAGATCAAAATTTGTCTCATTTAATTTAAATGTAGCTTTTAAAGATCTGGGAAAAAGAAAGGCTAGTGGTTTGGAAAGTTTTGTGTTACAATAAAAATGGAGTTGATCGGTATGAAAAGGTTTATATTCATAATGATAAATGTAGGCAAGAAAAGAACATCTAATTTATGAAAAAGGGGTTCATTAATTGTACTTTAGTGGACAAGTTTTGACTCTGTTCATGATTATGTCATAAGGTTTGCACAGCCTTGTCAAACAGAAAATTAACTTGAAAAAGCCTTGTTGGAAAACTAAATGAAAAAGTCTTCTTTAATTACAGTGGAACACTTACTAGGCTAATGAAAACATTCATATATTGGTTCTATTAGTTGTATTAGATGCAACCTGCAATTTCTATTCACAACTTTAATTTTATAATCTATTCCATACAAAACATACATGGGTAAACAGTGCAGGAGAAATACACTCCAATAATGTGGTATTTTTCCCAGAGCAAACAAACAAAGCATTAGAGCTTCTACTATTTAGATGTTATGCTACTTTGAGTAAAGTAAGAGTAGGCAATTATAAGAACCCTTTGAGGAGCTCCCACCTAGGCTGCAAAGAACTCTGTATTTCATTTTATAACTGAAGAAATCAACCCTGATTCTCTTCAGAACTGTCAACAAACGTTTTCCCCATCCAGTAGTGATAAAATACAAGTAAACAAGTGAGAGAATGGAAAAAGGCTACAGTGAGTAACAAACTAATCTTGATGTCCATAGATATTTCCTGCAACAAAAATACGTAATTTGGGTAAGAAATAGTGAAATGTTGTGTGGCTTATGAGATGAAAAGAGAGAAGTGACACAATGGACCTTGCTTCTATGATTCTCTAATTAAGTGTTTCTCAACCTTGGTGACTTTAAGATGCCTGGACTTCAACTCCCAAAATTCCCTGGCCAGCAGGCTGGCCAGGGAGTTCTGGGAGTTGAAGTCCACATATCTTAAAGTTGCCAAGGTTTAGAAACAGTGCTCTAATTTATTACCGTGAATTATTACATCCATGTTGTCATGCATACAGCTTAAGGGACTATGTGACTGTGCCAACTGTGATGTTCTGTCATTCAATAATTAGGTTCACGTTTATTAATTTTCAAAAGCAATTTGATCTATATGTTATGGGCTTTCATCTAGCTATGTTATCAAAGAAGGTAGGTCTGGCCTGCTGTATTCTAGCTTGAAGCTATGTTTTATGTGATTCTAGGCCCATTGACTATAAATTTAAGTCAGCATCCAAAGATATGTTTCACCAACTCATAATTCCCTCTGATGGACAGCGGTCCTGAGCCCCTTTATTTTTATTTTATATTTCTTTCTTTCCCAGATTTTCCTGGATAAAATAACAAGATACAGAAACCATGCAGAACATGACCTTTAAAAATAGTTGTATAATACTTCCAGCTGGGAAGACAATGGGTGAAACAGGGTGTTTTTTTAGTGTTTTATATTTCATGATTTCTGTATCTTATTTCTATATTATTGGTTTTCTTGTTCAAATTGATTATTTGATTAGTGAAAAAGTTTCCTTTTTAATAAATTAAAATTAATTTGTTTCTGAATTGCAAAATGTCATAGGTATACTTAAAGGAAATTTATTTTTAGTAACTTGAAGTTATTAAAACCTGAAGATTTTTCTTCCCCAAGGAAAAAAAAAAAGTCTTCATGATGAAAAACATATTTTGACTAGCAATTCAATGGATCAGATTTATAAGTGGGAAATTTGAAAAAAATTGGAAATCCCCAAATGTTATAGTTGAAGAAGAAATGTTGGATACTAATGGGCATTATACAGTTTTGGTGGGTAATAACAGGGAGAGTAGGAGGCCTCAGGCATTTTTTATGGTCCAACTAGGGTTAAGCCTCATATTTTATATAATTGTTTTGCAAATTTTGTAATTGCTCCCCAGTAGCATTCTTGCTCCTCTTTCAGTTTTCAGCATGCTACTTCAAATAGCCCCACATAATTCTCTTCAGCAATTGTAGATACTACCCAATCCAAAAATTAAGTTTGCCAGGCCACAAAGTTCTTTCCTCAAACACCTTCAAAAGCTATTTGTTGTCTAACACCATATTATTTGCCAGTCATTACTACTATTTCCAAGCTTTTCCTTTTCAGAGGAGAATGCTGTCTGATTGGGTTCAGAACTTTACTTCTAATGCCAGCACGGCATCTGATACCAATATCAGCCAATCTGCACCCCCTCCTTTTTGATGAGAATATTGTCCCATGAGAATCTCAACTAACACCTACTCTTAGCTCCGTTATGAACAGAACATGTATTAACTGTATTTTGGGGGTATCTGCATGGATGCATGGATACATGAACAGCCAGCAAATAGATATAGCTGAAGTCAGGGTCTCCATAAATACATCATTATTAGATGGCTTCCACTGTGCCAATCAATGGCCACAACAAGATATTAATTAAAACAAAAACAAATTGAGGAATGGCAAATGTAAGAATCAATTGGGATGTGTTTAGAGCATTTGTATGTGGTAAGACCATAGGAGGGAAAACAAAATAATTATATTGTAATAATTAATTATTAATAATTATAGAAAGTTTGAAAGGGGTGCAAAGGAAGCACTAAATGTTTATATTTCAAATCATAATATAGAATCATACTATGCCTTTAGATTCATTAAACTGGAATTAGATCACCTATATGAGTTGAGCACTGAATATTCATTAAAGAGTATTAAGCAGATATATTGGAACAGACAGCAAATATTATATTGCCTATAATAAGAGACTCGGAGGGACTATAAAGTAATTATGTCTTAGTTTATGGACCTTTACTCAAGTTTATATACTCAGATACACATTGAGCAGATGGGCAAGATGTTTAACCGGAATAAACTTTCCCAAAAAATCGGATGCCCATTCAACAAATTTAGCCACACCTTTAAGTCTGAATGAAAATTTGATACTATTGAAACAGTGAAATCCAGGAAGGCCCTGGGGCCAGATAATATTTCTGTTTAGTAGTAGAAAAGTAAAATAACTTCTATTTAGTTAAGATATACTGTATAAGATACATAGATGATGTGAATGTGGATATGGATATGGATATGGATATGGATATGGATGTAGATGTAGATGAGAGCCAGTCTGGTGTAGTGGTTTAAGGTATCAAGATAAAAATCAGGAAACTGTGAGTTCTAGACCTGCCTTAGGCTCAAAGCCAGCTGGATGACTTTGTGCCAGATCCTTTTTCTTAACCCTAGGAAGAAGGCAATGGCAAACTACTTCCAAAATTGTTGCCAAGAAAACTGCATGGACTTGTCCAGGCAGTTACCAGGAATCAAGACAGACTCAAAGACACACATACACACACACACACACACACACATGCACACACATGCAGATATACATACAAAGATAAAGGGGCCTTACCTTCTTTAAATGAGGTTTATATTATCATCATTTTGAAAGCAAAAAAGGATCCTCCAAATTATACAAATCATCCAATATCCTCTTTAAACTCAGATGTTAAGATTCTGACAGCTGCTGCTACATGAAGATGTTAGAAGATATACAGTAATTTTTAGGGAAGGTGGTTGAGAAGGTGGTGGTGTTATAACTCCAGAGGGTCCTGGAGGAAACAGATTATCTGGACCCCTTTCAGTCAGGTTTCAGGCCAGGATATGGGACAGAAACTGCATTGGTCGCACTTATGGATGATCTCTGGCAGGAGCGGGATGGAGGCAGTGCATCCATCCTTGCTCTCCTGGACCTCTCAGCGGCTTTCAATACCATCGACCATGGTATCCTTTTGGGACGGCTCAGGGAGTTGGGGGTGGGCAGCATAGTTCTGCACTGGTTCACCTCCTTCCTCCAGGGCCGGTCCCAGTCGGTGGTGATAGGAGAGGAGAGATCCGACCCTTGACCCCTCCATTGTGGGGTGCTGCAGGTTTCAGTTCTCTCTCCTCTCTTGTTTAACCTCTACATGAAACCACTGGGTAAGATCATCCATCACCATGGGTCGAGGTATCATCAGTATGTCGATGATACCCAATTATACATCTCCATCCTGGGTGAGGTAAGTGATGCAGTGACTGCCCTTTCTTGGTGCCTTGGGGCTGTGGGGGTCTGGATGGGGAACAACAGGCTTCAACTGAACCCTGGTAAGACGGACTGGCTGTGGGTTGATGGGGCTTCATCTTCTGGGAAACTGTCATCTTTAGTTCTGGATGGGGTGGCACTGCCCCAGACAGACTCAGTGCATAATCTGGGGGTTCTCCTGGACTCACGACTCCTGCTCGAAGAGCAGGTGGCAGTCGTGGCCAGGAGGGCCTTTGCGCAACTTCAGGTTGTGTGCCAGTTACGCCCTTTCCTGGATCGAGATGCCCTCCAGACAGTCACTCATACCCTGGTCATCTCCCATATAGACTACTGCAATGTGCTCTACATGGGGCTACCCCTGAAGAGTATCTGGAAGCTTCAGCTGGTCCAAAATCCAGCTGCGTGGGCTATTTTTGGTGCACCTAGGTGGGCACATATAACACCATTGCTGCGCGAGCCGCACTGGGTGCCAGTTTGCTTCTGGGTCCAATTCAAGGTGTTGGTTATTACCTCTAAAGCCCTACATGGCACGGGGCCAGGTTACCTGAGGGACCGTCTCATCCCCATTACATCGGCCCGCCCCACCCGATCATCCAGAGAGGGCATGTTACGGACCCCGTCCATAAGAGAATTTCATCTGGAGGGGTCCAGGAAGTGGGCCTTCTCTGTGGTGGCCCCCGGTCTGTGGAATATCTTGCCTCCAGAGGTGAGGCAGGCCCCTTCACTCCTGACCTTCTGGAAGGCCCTGAAGACCTGGTTCTGCCGTCTCGCCTGGGGTGGGAAAGTGAATAACCATTCTTGGGGATGGCTCGCACCTAGAGTCCCTCCCACCAGCCTGGATTTTACATTTCTCTTGGATTTTATTTATTTATTGTGTTTTATTATAATTGTTTTATGTGATTTTAATGTTTTATGTGGGATTCTATTGTAAACTGCCCAGAGTCCCTCTTCTGGGGGAGATGGGCGGTGGCTAAATTTGAGAAATAAATAAATAAATAAATTCATCCAGCAGAACAACAACTAATCACTCAATACAGTAAATACAGTGGCAGTAAATCCAGACTGTTCACTAAAAGCACTAACCAAGAAGCTAAAACTTAGAAAACTCATATGACAATGCAAAAGTAGACTGATCCCTGGTGCTTGGAAAAATTCAAGGCACTTGAACAAGAGGATCCCAGAAGACAAGGTGGCAAGATACTATCACTGATGACACAAACATGAGTTTACAAGAACTCAACAAAGCACTTCCTGACAGACAGACTTGGCAAACTGTTGTCCTTTGGATAACAATGCATCAAAAGCATCTGAATGACCTTCAACGATAAATATAACTGGACATCAAGGCTCAAATCAAATGTTTTCCTTTGTTCTTGTGTCAAGGCTAGAAACTTATTATTATAATACTATTGAACTGCATGAAGAGGAACTGATAACTTTCCACACGTCTTCTGTTATTCCGTGTACAAGACATCATCAAGTAAACAAAGGCTTTAATACGACTTTGGGTAATCTTGATGCTTTGAAGGAAAAAAAAACACTGTTTACACACTGCTAATCTTCATAAATAGAGAGAACCGTTCAGCCTGCTGCTAAATCCACAGGCTGTATTGTTGCTTTCCTGCTAGCAGTGGAATTGCTGTGAAATTTTAAGGCTTTGGCTTTTAAGTTTTTGACAGCTATCACCATGGTAACATAAGTATTAAATTGATAACTTTTTGGAACTTCATTTAAAGGAAACAAAGATTTTATGGTGAGACAGAGAATAAGCAGACAATGTTGCATTGTTTTCTATGATAAAACATGGGCAGTGTAATGCTGTATCATGTCTGTGAATCAATATAAGTTTTGATTCAACTGTGTCCATTGCTTTTGCTTAGAAACAGCAAAGTTCAGTGAGCTGAGCTGAGGTCCGAATCAGCATGTTGTTGGAGAACTTTCATTTATTCTCTATATCACAAATGCTATCTATATTTTACTGGGAAGATAATCTATTCATCACATTGATTTTACATCTCAATGACACATAAAGAAAGCTACAATTAGAGGTAATTGAGGAATTCATTATGCCTGAATACACTGAGATGAACCTCCATTCTCTGAGCATCAGAATGAAGTTATGTTGTATTTGTATTTGCCCTGAAAATTTGGTTTTGTCATTGGGCCTGAGGATGTCATTGAAATATGGAGCCCGTTAAATGGTTGGTATAAGTTTGATAGCACTTTTCTCTGTCCTTTGTAATTCTGTTTTTAACTGTTTAATGGATGAGTTATATTGATTGTTTAGTTTTATCTTAGTTGTGTATGTCACCAGAGTCACATGCAAGTGAGATGGGGGGGTATATAGATTCAATGAATCAATCAATCAATCAATCAACCAATTTGCAGTGGATGGCACAAATCTTGCTTCCAAGAATATTTCAAAAATATATGTGATCCTTTGAACTGGGATCAAGATAATGTGTCCGTTTCCAAAATCAGAGGGAAACACCCAGCTTCAAAGGAGGAAGTTGATTTATGTATGTTTTTGCCCAATATGAAAGATTAAAGATTACAGAGTAAAGCTGTGCAGTGTCTTGAACAAGAGTCAGAGCCCCGTTATTAAAAAAATGAGCAGATATACAGTAGAGCTGTAATTTGCTTTCCTTAGTTATTCCTTTTCAGGATGTTTTGAAGATGGCTTAGTTTAGGGGGACAATTTTGATTATGTTTCTTCTGCTTATTAAATAGGCATTCATGCATGCCTCAGTCAAATTAACCTGCATATTTAATTATACAAACAATTTTAAATTTGTGAAATGGACTGTGTAAATAAATCAATACCAAATGTTTTCTGTTAACATCACATTGCTACAGTAGGTTATTCTATATGTTTAAAAATGGACTTGCTGATTAGTACAATGGAACAAGCTTGTTTTGAAACAGACAGTCATGACTTTATTGATTTTTCTTCTTTGGACAAAGTTATATTGTCAGTAAATAAAAGGATATTCTCTGGAACTACAAAGAACTGGATTATCTTGGTTTTAGTTTTATGCAGCTTTGTAGACGTAATGTAAAATACTAAGTTTTAGTAAAAATTGTTGTTTAATTGCTATTGTATGCTTTCTTTAAAAAAATAAGATCAGTAGATAATGTGCTTGTAATGTTAATCATAAATAAATCATAAATAATAAAAGACAATCAGTAAATGTTCCAGGAGTCGATTGGTCGGATTATTTATTTATTTATTTATTTATTGATTGATTGATTAAATTTATATTTCCACATATCTAATCAAGGAACTCTTACATTTATTTTAAATCCTCAAGAACCTTTGGTTACTAATAAAGAAGTGTGTGATTTTTTGCAATCTTTCTCCCAGATGATCAGTCTACAGGTGATAATCCTTTACAACTGGACTCTAAAGAACAGACTAGTCAGACTACAGCCCCATCCCTACTGGCTGGGGAATTCTGGGAGTTGAAGTCCACACATCTTAAAGTTGCCAAGTTTGAGAAACTTTGGTCCAGATAGAACAGCAAAAAAAAACCATGGGGCCTAAGGGGATGAAGGGATTGAAATCCAGGAAGGGATTTCTTAAGCTAGCTTCATTTCCAGCAAGTTTCTGCACGGGAAGTCAAAAAGCTTAAGGCTGCAGTGTCAAAAAGCTCTTTATCTTTTGTTACAAGTAGTAACAAAAATATGAATTTAGACCCTATAGAAGAGTTAGATGTTGAGAATCTAGAAAGAGGGGAAAGTTTAAATAAAGTAGTATTCAGCTGAAGCCCTTTATCTGATCTTTCAATTCTTAACAAATTCTACTTAACAGAATAGCTGGTGCCCAATATTGACTCTTGAACATTTTAGCATGCATCTAGTCTTTGTAGTGTTGGAGGGACACTATAAAGACATTGTACTAAATTTGGTTTATTGTTTAGTCCTTGGAGTGTGATTTCGTAATTACTTGATTCCTTGGAGTGTGATTACATAATTATGTGCTTTACGTAAGAATGCTTCTGTAAATGCTCTTAAAAAATTCCACAGAGGCTGTTTCTCCTCTTGATGCAGTGACTAATAATATGATTTTCCAAATTTTTATTAAGGTTTTGTGTATGCATTTTCTGGCTATTCTGCCCTCCTTTTTAAGCAGTTCAGCTTAATGATAACTGCAAAAAACATTCATCTTTTCTCAGCTGGAAAATAAGGCTTTCTCACTACACAGAATATTTCCCCCTTTTTAAACATAAGCCTGAGTATTCTGAGGCACATAAACTCCATTGCTGAAAGAATGCTACAAGAATAAATGTGCAGAACGGCAGAACCTGATGAGCTAAGCCTGTCTTGAAATTCACTTTTTTTTTTTTTTGAGCAAAAGCCCAAGAATCACTTTTCCTTTCACAACTTACACAATAGGTCAACAAAATGATAGATTTTGATATGATTTGCCACTAATCATTCCAAACTGTACATGTTTAAATTGCTAAACGTAAGCTATCACTTTCAGTGCTGGTTATAATACCAAGAACATTGTCTGAAATGCCGTGTTATATAATTGGTTGGGTAAAAAATGCAGAGTAATTACTTATAACCCTCTCCTAGAAATTTATTGGCACCTAGGAACATTGAAATGACCGGTCCCTTATACTATATCTGTAGAGGTGTAGTTGAAGGTTAACCTTCAGATGTATACTACATCTAAAGATTAACATCAAACTAATAATTATTCTATATTATTGTTAGTTTGATGTTAACCTTCTATTCCTGAAATGTAAATACTTAGCAACAAAGCTATTTTATCTTTTCTCCCCTAAATATCTTAAAAGCAAACAAACCTGGTGGGAATATTAAGGAAGGTTTCCAATGAGTATGGTCCTTATTTTTTGTAGCACATATTTCAGATTTTAAATGTGAAAGTCTAGCTGGACTAAGGGCTCTTCCACAGTATAGACTCCGGCTCCTTTTCTTCTGTGCAAACATGGGCTAAAAGGGAAGCTGGTTTAAAGAAATTGTCCAGATTTCAATCAGTTTTTCAGCTGTTGAAACCATGCTGGTCAGGTATTTTGTCTGGAATGTGATTACTACTGCTCCTGATTGGTGATTTCTCCTGCTTCTTTACCCTTTACACCTTTAGTGGGAAAGCAAGAACTATTCACTTCCCTTTCCATGGGTGGGTATTCTTGGGCGTGTGGTTTCCACTGATTGATTTCTATAAGCCCCTCTCTGTTGATACTCCTCTTGTACTTGATACCTTCCAACCAATATGTCCTTTTATGGACCAATTAAAAAAAGGCACCATAGTTTTACCTTCCTTCCTATCATTTAGGTTACAAGGGGAAACCAACAGGTCTTTTGGCAATTTTGCTTGTTAGAAAAGAAAGGTCCCTGTTTCACTTTCACAGGTGAACTTGGAAAATAAAAAAAGGTTCAGGCTTTCACTGGTCCACTGATGAACAAATGGCCATGGAACACAGTGACCAGTGACTGGGGGTGGGGGATCTTTCCTGCCACAATGCACTGTAGCCAAAGAAGTGGAACATTTGTATTCAATGAATTGTGCTTGCCGAAGTCAGAAAGCACTTCTTTTGACAAGGAACAAGAAAAGATGGGTAGATATTGCCTTTGCTGTGGACGGAGTGTGGGTTAGGAGAATGTTGTGTGCCCCTGTCCTTGAGAAACAGTTAGTTGGCAGTCCTTGCACTGAGGCAAGCAGGATGTGAGAATTAGCCCTGCAAGCCAGGTGAATGCCATTTCCAAATTCATACATGCCATTTGAAACTGTGGGGACAGTTTTTCAAATTCCGTGGAAGGGGAGATTTTTTTATTTGGAGATTGGTTGCCACTCTCTTGTTTGATCCCAGATGGTTTCTATTTAAACATATTATAAGAATGAGACATCAAATCCCTATCTCCAAGAAGAGGAGGACCTGCATGTTCTCTTCATACTCAAGCAGCATCTTAGGCCTATCTAGATATTTCCTGGATCAGTTGCTAACATGGTTCTTCATTTTCTCATGCCAGTATGAGCTTCAGTGCCCACTCATGACATTTCTACATTAGGCCCAGCTTATGCATGTGAGTGTGTGTCTCCTGCTGTTACACACACAAGCTCCCAGGTTCGGCTTATGGTCAATCACTCACAGACTCACAGCCTGTTGAAGCACGCAGATCTTGTCAGCCCCCCTTGCTTTCTACCTCGGTTTTCCAGATAGGTGCAGCTTAAACAGACAAGACACACAGCCCTGGTCAACAGCCGGGAAGTAATTAGGGACACTTTCAGCTGAACACTGAGGCACAATAGGTTCTTTGAAATACACAGAGACCCAGTGAATTTAAAGTAACAGCAAAACTTTACTGGTTGCAAGGTACATTGCTCTTTCTCACATGAACACACACAAACACACACTCATCCACACTTACCCACATCCAACTAAGCTGCCAGGCACTAGCTAGAGGGACGGAAGCTGCCAGGTCTAGGTCCAAAGATGACTCAAGGAGTGGGTGGGCTTTGGGATCCCTTTTATCCCCAAAAGTCCTTTCTTTGTTGGTTTCACAAGTTTGGTAGCTGTAGATGGGATTGGGGGAGGGTGGTTCTCCATGTGCTCAGGCCCAACTTCCTTTGTCTGGTTCAGGTGACATTTTTCCTTTGTTTCCTTAATGACTTGCTTCCTTCTTATCTACCTCCCTGAAGGGATCTTTTAGACAAGTTTCCTGGCTTTTGTCCTCTCTGCCTATGTGCCTGCTCCGTCTTTAGATAATGGCAGTTTCAGCCTAGTCTGACACTGCCACCATAATGATTAACTTCATCAAATTCTCAATATTGTTCCACTGTCCAGATAAAGATGGAGAGGATTAAAGTCTTTGGGACAGACCATACCCCCATTCTTTTTAGCAGTTGACATACCCAAAGCTAACCTCTATCAATATACCCAAGAGGTAAAACATGAGAGCCTAAATAGATGAATTCAGTTCTTGGTATCAGCTCTTGATTTCAGCTCTTCAGATGACAAAGAAGTCACAACAGCACTACAAGCTGTATAATGTAAGAACCGCACAAAAAGAATCAAGGTCAGTAATTATATAGAAGTTCACAAGTCTCCTTTTTACCTTTTCCTTTAAAACTGCAACTCAAAATGCAATTCAAAAATCTTTGAAGAAAAACAAAGCATAATTCTTATTGTTGTACATATCTTTAACAAGCAACACATATTCTACAGTAAACAAAACAAAACAGTTTATTTTGTCATGTATCAGAATTAGGTCATAGAATAAGGCAACGGCTTAAGATCATGTAGGAAACATTTTGAATCTGTCTGATCAATTATACTGCTGAAACTGCCCCCTCCCCACCATTCTGTGCCTCAACTTCCTCCTGTTGTGATGGCTGCTTCCACTACATGGCTAGACATTTTCTTCACCTCTGTGTTGGGGAAGGCAATCTGTAACAGTCTAGATATTGTTGAACTACACTCAGCAAGAACCCTGTTTTCAGAAGTCCACCCCCCGGCCCTAGTTCTAACTTTCTAATCTCTCATTCTTCCCTCTGCGTCTCAAACACACATATACAGTTCTGGTAAAATAATCCATCTGTTCTTCTGTCTTGTGAGACTATCATATACAGTTTTTATCCCAAATATTTACAATGCCTCTCATGTTCTACTGCATCCTCAGAAGCAAATATAATCCATGATAACGCTCTAGTTAGAGATCATATTTGTTGCTTCTGAACAAGGGAGCCTCAAGATTGCTCACATCTGTCTTTTCTACACCTCAGGAGCAGCATACTCATGAGAATCCTGAGCTTTTCCTATTTGCCATTAAAGCATAGCTCAGAAAGCTCTTTCAAAATGAATGAAAATTCAGTACTGGCAAGACCAGACCTCCCTTTGTTAGCATTGCATTACCATATTGTCATTTAAATTATATTTTTATTTAGTTTTTTGGGGGCCTGGCAAGCTACACCCCCAAATGATCAAGTGCATATTTCTCCTATTTTGGGATTTTTAAAAAAAATAAAAGTGTTATTTTCCATTCACCTTCACAAAGTTATTCACCCATGCACCAGGGTTTTATGCAGGTGATTTTATACTTAACTGAATGAATAAAATCCATGTGAGACGTAGAAAGTTCTCTCTCCTTGATTTTTTTGTTTAAATTTCATTTTGTTCCAGCATTATTGAAGAAGGCCAAATGTTGATAGCTAATTATTACATACTGTTGCTATGAATAATAGAATAATCTATCATCACTCAAAAGTTCAACCTTTTCACTGCCTATCATAACCAGTGCAAAAGCTATAACATCTTGAGGCTAATATGCTCACAGCTTTGTAATCACAATTAATTGACTATATTCGACAGACACCACAGCAGTGCGAGAAGCCACTTCCTGTTATTAGTTCCTTTTACTTTTTTCCCATCCACCCCTTTATGACTGCAACTTTTCACTCTTGAAGCAAGCCAAGCTCTGAATTATGACCAGGGCTCATTTAGCTGACAGTAGCAGTATCCTTTAAATTTAAGGCCGAAAGCTGTTTCTTTGCCATTGGTTACCTTGAAGCTGTTCACAATGTAATACGACAAAACGTAGCAATATATAGAAACTGGACGCAGAGAGATGCCATAATTTGTATATGCGGAACAGAATGCTACATTAACACTCCAAGTGTGGGAGTCCCACTATGTGTGTACGTGAAATCTCACTTTTGGATGCATACTTAGTGATGAGAGAGGGAATGGATCAATTTCCTTCTTGTGAAGAGATTTAGATTGACAGAATTAATAGAAGCTAGTAGGAAGAAACTTCTCTCCAAACTTGTCTGGCGATGTCATGTTTATGGGTAAACGAGTTTGGAACTTTGAGCATAACTTTGCTTCCTTTGTTCTCCTTAGTTCTATCATATGATCAATGAGATATACATTGAAAATGCATTAACAGTACCTGCCCCCTGAACCTTTTCTATAAACTGTGGTAAGGAAGCAAGCCCTCTTCATACAGCTTTTTCTTTCCACCCCAGGGATCTCATTCCATTTCGTAATCCCTAGTAAAATACCTCTAAGCCTTGGGAGGGAGGGAGAGCAAAGAACACTCATTTGCACAGGGGATCCAAAAATTATGATTCATATTCATGGCAAGCATAACTTGCATCAAGTTCTAAACAGGGAGACAGCACCAGGTGTGCTTGAATAAATGGAATACAGGTGGTATCGTTCTGAATATTGGATTCCACAGGGAACATAAATTTTTCATGACCTAGGTCCCAGTGAAGAAGGGTGTAAGCAGGGAAACATTTTCATCAAGGTTGCAAATATTGAACAGAAAGCAGTGCCAGGTAAATGTTTAACAGTCATTTCTGTAAGTGGATGTCATCTGAAAATCTTTAACTTCACATCACAAGGAAGCTAGTGATGAAACCCAGAACTACAATGGGAGAAAAAGGTCCAAAAATGATTTTTTTTTTTTTTTAAATTGGACACTGGTTCATGATGAGCTGACTCCAAACCTTCATGAAGTTCAGGAGGTGCTCATAATGGTCTTCTCTGATCTTGGCATTTTCTGCTGTTAGACAGTCTCCCTTTTTACAAATTCTACCATTCCTGGATTTCTTTCTTGCAAAAAACATAAGGATTTTGAATATGGGGGTCTGGGTAGGGGGTTAAGTGAGGCAACTGACATCATCATACAAATGTTATTAATTATTTTTCCATCAGTAGTATCATGATATGACTAGTGCTGATTACAAAATCTATATTATTTGCATGATATCATGATATGTGTGAGGTCATCATAACTTAGACTGGATGCCTACAGTGATGAGTTCTATGGAGGGTCACTTTAGTGGCACAGGACTCTTTATCCAAGCCAGGATGGTTTGTGGATGATTCCTTGAATCTTTCCATTTTTTCTTTTTTTAAAGAAATCTATCTAGCATGTTATATTACTACATTTATAGAAGATTTCCTCGAGGAGTCAAATTTGTAGTATATCTGAATATAGAACCATAGTGATCTTAAGTAGTGATTCACCTGTGTGCCCTAATTTATAGAAGGAATTGGAAGCAGATCAACTAGGCATTATTTTTTGTTTGTGTTCTCACAGTAATTTGACGGAGTTACAGTTTATGTGAATAATACATGGAAGCAAGAAGTTCTGGAAAATACCATCAGGAAACAGATACCTAAGACAACAGCTATTATAAGATCAGTTGTAAAAGTTATACAGTGTTAATGTTTTACAATGTTTCATCTCCTATTGGCTGATTTTACAAAGTTTTCTAAACTACATATTACTATAGAGCAAAATATTACTGTAAAAGCATCTGGAAAGGCACTAATGCCTTCATCTGCATGCATCCAACAGCAGCTTCCAGTGTTTTCTGTATGCAGAGCCAATCTTTTGCTAGGACCTATTTTTCCTGACTCAATAATAATCAACTGCAAGTGTGCTCACATGGAACAGCTGTTCCATGTGCAGGAAAGTCCTTGTCATAATTACAATTATAGCCTTGGAAGAAGGCTGACTTTTAATTGATATTTCTGATAAAAGACTGAACAATCTTTTCTGCACTGAAGGCTATATAAAAAAAAATGTATCATCTACCCAGAGGAATGCAGTTACATTTCATTGTCTTAGGAATTGCAACTAATAATTACGGAAAATTTTATATGATTCTATAAAGCACAAAGCTTGGAGGAAAATACCAGATCCTGAAATAAATTTAATCTAAACCTGCTAAACTAAACTGTGTTGTTTCAGTTGTTGTTTTTGGAAAACATAAATATAAACACATGCACACAAAGAAACATACACAGCATCAGAAAGAACTAGTCCTTGAGACTATTTTCATTCTGAAGTGTAATTCCCCCCACTCCAAAATATGCAATATATGATTTGATTACATGGACTGTTCCAGAACTGTGAAGATACGTACAGTTTTGATCCATTTTAGTAGTGTGGTATTTTGGCCCATTATGGTTTGTTTGTTTTTTAATAGGTTTTTTTTTTTTTTCAAAATTAATACAAAAAGGGGGCAATTCGTGTTCATGATTCTTTCTAACAAAGGGAGGCTTCATAAATGTGGGCCTTTTAATTTATATAAATATGGCATGGATGGCATAGCTTTTAGGTAGATCCAAAATTGGCTTGAAAACTATCTCCAAAGCATACTTATTAATAGCAATTCATTAAAATGGACTGAGCTATCAAATGAGATGCTGAACAGTCCTGCAGTGTTGCATAAAATAAGGTTATAATCTGTTCTCTTTTGTCTCAGAGGATAGGATATGGAGTATAGGTTACAAAAAGACAGGTTCCAATTGACTATTAGAAAAATGTCCTAACAGGAAGAACAATTTAATGGTAGAACCAATTACTAGGGAAGTGGTGAGCTCCTCTTTATTAGATGTGTTAAAGTAGCAGCTAGATAGGCATTTGACAAGGATTCTTGAATTTGGATTCCTGTATTAAGCAGAAGGCTGGACTCAATGGCCTAAATATTCCTGTCCAATTCTCTGATGGTATTAACATGAAATAAAACATGGCATTGTTGAAATATAAATTTAAAAAAAAGTTGCCAAGCAATGTAATTTCCATTTCAATGATGCCATGTTTAATTCCATTAATCTTTCCATGTGCAAACTTTTAAAATTTATCACTCCAGTTTAAATTGTTTATTAATGCAAATATCTCTGTGTGTCCAATATCTTCTGGAATATACATTATTTTTCAGGTATGGAAGTTTACTCAGAGCAAAGTGGACTCTAGCCGTCTCCATATAATGCTAATGCCTGTGTTACTGCAAAATCTGTTGCGAATGGTTCATACAAAACAGTTCCCCTTGAAATCGATAGTGGATTTGTTTATTTATTTATTTGCATCTCTTGTCCAAGTTAATTTACAGCCCAAATACCTTTCACTGAATATGTTTCTGTGTCAATTGCACTTGATTGTTCTACCTGTAAATAAAACATTATTAATGCATAATATTTTTTGTGGAAGTTTTTAAATAATTCTTAAAAATGAGTAAGGCCCATTGAATACACTGGGCCTCCCTGGTGCATTAAGGGAGTAATTGCTTTGATCTTCATGTACAAATAGGCACACAGGGATTATATTGTGCCTCTCTGCATGCATGGAGTAAGAAGCAATTTTTCTGTGAAGAGAAAAGTATAGAGGAGTGGATTTTAGTGAAGAGAAAGGCTTTATTGATTTACATGGGACAATCTCATATAGCGCCAGTCAGAAGAGGAGCAGCCAAGAAGGCAATTTGGCCTTGGTCCCAGTCTCAAGGAGTTTCTCAGATTTAGGCACTGGCATATGTTTACTTTAAATTTAAATGTTATTTATTATGGCTAGGGTTCTCAAAATTGTCCTGAACGTCTCTTGATCTCTGAGAAGGCTGACTTTCACAGGTCATGTGTGGTCTGTAGACTGGAAGTTCTCCATTCTTTAATTCTCATGAATCAAAATTAAATATAGACAAATATAGGTCCAGGTAGTCCTCACTTACTGACCGCCATTGGGACCAGCAACTCCATCACTAAGTGGTGCAGTCATTAAATGAAAGTCATGTGACCTCACCAACTTACAATGTAGTCATCAAGCAAATCACCCACAGTCATTAAGTGCGTTGTCACATGACCATGACTTGCGACTTCCTGCTGGCTTCCCCATTGATTTTGCTTGTCAGAAGCTGGATGTGAAGGTCACAAATGGCGAGCAAGTGACTGCAGGATGCTGTGACCATCGTAAATGTGTGCCAGTTGCCAAGCACCCAAATCGCAATAATGTGACTGATCATTAGACTGGTCCTAAGTCTCATTTTCAATGCTCTTGTAACTTCAAACAGTCGCTGAACAAGTGGTTGGTAAGTGAGGACTACTCGTATTTCCAGATTTTTTAAAGCATCTCCTATCACACCCTTTTAGAGATTTAAGACACACAGAGCTCAAAGCTGCAATTATTATAAAATTTACCTAAAGTGAAACATTGAGATGAAAAATGGCTTGGTTCAAAAAAAAAAAAAGCACAAAGGATTTCAAGGGTAATATCCATTGCACACACACACAATAGGCACACACAGAGACATATACACACAGAGACATAGTCAGATATAAACACACATACTAGATATGTTCAGTAACTATGTTCCCATCCATAGAAAAGAAAGTGATTGGCAGATGCTTTGCTGGCACAGAATGCACAGCAATGGGAGAATTGACCAAAGCAGCAGTCTAAACTAAACACCTGGCAACATCTGCCCACTCCAGATGGAATTTTTTAAAGTGTCTTAGAGCACAGACAACATCAGCACAGGACAGGAGCAGGTTAAGGACCCATGGTATTGCAGCCTGTAGTGGTGGGACATATATTGTCATGAAAGGTAGCTTTTGATAGTCATCTGTTCCATAAGTGTTATCTCTCCTTAAGGCATAAATTAACAGTAAGTTAAAAACAAACTCTGTTATTTATTTAATTTTTATCCCACCTTTATTATTTTTATAAATAACTCAAGGCAGTGAGCATACCAAATACTCCTTCCTCCTCCTATTTTCCCCACAACAACCACCCTGTGAGGTGAGTTGGGCTGAGAGAGAATGACTGGCCCAAGGTCACCCAGCTGGCTTTCATGTCTAAGGTGGGACTAGAACTCACAGACTCCTGGTTTCTAGCCCAGCACCTTAATCACTATACCACACTGGCTTTTTTGTTTTTTATAAATTAAAAGTGCTTTTTATAAATTAAAAATAAAGTCTCAGCTCTCCCAAATGTGAACCCTTTATTCCTGAATAGTTATATTATGGATTTTTAAAAAATAAGAAAGAGAAAAAGAGAAAAGAGAGGGGAAAAAAATCAGTGGTGACAGATAATGACAGTAAATAGTTATTGCCACCATGATTAGTACAATGGAAAGCTGAGCTGTTGCAGAAAAGAAGAGCTACATGATGATACGTTAATAGCATTGTGTAGCTACAGTATTCTAAACTCCCCAACAAGATGCATTTCAGAACCTTTTACAGTTGAATCTTTCATATTTTCCACACAATTAAAAATTATCTATTCAAAATCACAATGGAAAATGCCTTTAGCCCTATAGTTTTATAGTTTTTAAAGGCTGTGCTCCAGCCCTACGCCCCATCCTTTCCATCTTTCCAAAACAATACCATGGGCTCCATTTCAAAACAAATCTGCACTCATAAAGCTTTTTGGTGTGCTTGTGAATTTGCATGCTGCTACCTTAAAATCCCAGATGACAAGGCTAGGCAACTTGAAAGGATGGAATATTGTATAATAACTTCTCTGGAACTTTTGATGGTTCACCTATTTTTTAAATATACAGAGGCTATGGGGTTTGAAAGGAGCCTTATGATGAAGGTGAAAGAAGAAAGTGCAAAAGCTGGCTTGCAGCTAAACCTGAAAAAAACCAAGATTATGGCAACCAGCTTGATTGATAACTGGCAAATAGAGGGAGAAAATGTAGAAGCAGTGAAAGACTTTGTATTTCTAGGTGCAAAGATTACTGCGGATGCTGACTGCAGTCAGGAAATCAGAAGACGCTTAATCCTTGGAAGAAGAGCAATGACAAACCTTGATAAAATAGTGAAGAGCAGAGACATCACACTGACAACAAAGGTCCGCATAGTTAAAGCAATGGTGTTCTAAATTCTATTCTAAAGATAGAAGATAAAAGAGGGAAACTAAAAGGCGGAGAGAGCATCTTCAAACCACCAACCACCCACAGGGCTGGCTATCACTCTTGGATCTCCAAGCTAGTTGGCAGAGCCAGGTCTTAATGTTCTTCCTGAAGGCCAGAAGAGTGCGGGCCAACCTCACCTCAGGGGGCAAGATGTTCCACAGGACGGGGGCAACAGCAGAAACAGCTCTCCTCCTCAACCCTGCCAGTCAAAATTCTTTAGATGATGGGGTCCGTAACATGCTCTTCCTGCCAGACCGGGTGGGACTGGTCAAGATTAGATTATACATCAGATTATACTTCAGACACATTATCTGAAGACCAAGCTCTCTGGAAAAGGTGCAAGGAAAGAAAATAAGAGGATGACCAGCAGCAAAGTGGTTGGACTCAGTTACAGTAGTGATGTGCATACTGTTGGAAGACCCGAAGGACCATCTTAGGGACAGAGTGTCATTGAGAAAGTGTATTTATATGGTCACTAAGAGTTGACATGAACTTTTGTGTGTGTCTGTGCGCATACACACACACTCACACACAAACACACATGTATAAATGAATGAATGAGTCTGGGTGAAAAATAAATGAAATTGCAAATAGGAATCTATCAAAGCCAGGATATCAGCTATAAATATATGACCTGTTCAAGTCATTTTCAGAGTATCAAAGGCGAAGGCCACTGGCTTGGATATTTTTAAGGAAGGGGGTAATACATCTATGTCTATTGTCCATAACCTAAATAATTACATGGATTTTCTAGTTTAGAAGTCCCAATGCTTTTGAATTCCAGATAAGAACAGGTAAGATTTCAGTCTCTGTGGTCTGATTCTTCTTTTTCTTTTACAATTATTGTTTCATCAGAAAATATTTCCATATGGAAGGGTATCTATAGATATGCTGAAACATAAATACTTAAAAAATTCACTGCCCTTTGGTTTCTTAATTTTTAATTATTCTAACATCTGCAGTTATCGTTTCCCTATATCCACAGAATTTGCTTTATAATTAAAGAAAATTGAATTATGTGTTGAGTGTTTACCAGTAGGGCACTATTTCTCATTGATATGCTGTATAACTGCATCAACAACATCTTTGACTTAAAAAATAAAAGCATGTAGGGTTTTCCCTTTCTATTTTTTTTTCTTTTTCTGCTTTCTTTAGTTTTCTTTTGATATATTTTATTTGGGGTAAGATAATAGGAGCTAGGTATCTTCATAATTTCTTTTCTGTACGATTATGTAGCCAACCCTAGACAATCTAGCACAAAATTAAAATCTCTACTATAACAACAACAAAAATTCCCCACCCACAGGTTATGGTTTAATGTTTTACCATATTTTATAGCTTTGGTTTTTAACTAGTAATAATCTGAAATTTACAATGCCTGAGTGGATTGAATATATTGAGAAGATATTGTTTTATCCAATTCCCATTTTACACATGTTTGTGAGTAGAGCTGCAATAATATGTAAGAGAATTTCATTGGCTGGGTCCAGGAAGTGGGCCTTCTCTGCAGTGGCTCCTGCCCTTTGGAACATCTTGTCCCCAGAGGTGAGGCAGGCCCCTTCACTCCTGACCTTCTGGAAGGCCCTGAAGACTTGGTTCTGGTGTCTTGCTTGGGGCAGGAAGGTGGGTAGCCATTCTTGGGGGTGGCTTGTGCCTTAGAGCCCCTCCCACCAGATTGGAATTTTTATAGCCTCTTAGATTTTGTATTTATTTAAATTGTATTTTATATCTGTAACTTGTTTTTATTTTTATAAGATTTTAATTGTTTATTATTATAGTATTAATTTTATTGTAAACCGCCCAGAGTCCCTCTTTTGGGGGAGATGGGCAGTAACAAAATTTGAATAATAAATAAATAAATAAATAGATAGATAAATAAATAAATAAATAAATAAATATGCTGCAGACTCAAGCAGAGAACTTTATTCCTCTGAGTGTAAAGTGTATAATAACAATGTACTTTGGGTTCTGATGTCATTACACTGTCTATTCCCCCATCTCTACTTCCCACTATTAGCTCTTGCTTGTTGTGAGTGAGAAAATACAGTGTAATCAAATTGTGAATGACTTTGGGTAAATCATAGTTGAATTTAAGGAAGTTTGCTATTACTCCCCTTGGAATTTTGAGTTTTGCCCTGAGATTGGGAAGTATAACCAGAAGTTAGACACAGATTTGCTTAAATCTTCTCACTTGAGGCACAAATGTCCAGACTCAAATTATCTTACTTTGGACATATTATGTGAAGACCTAGCTCCCTAGAGTAAGCTCTAATGATGGGAAAGGTGGAAAGAAAGAGAAGAAGAGTGGATGGACTCAGTTACAATAGATATGGGTGCACTGGTAGAAAACCTGAAGACCAGGTTAGGGACAGATTATCATGGAAATGGTCACTAAGAGTTGACATTGACTTGATAGCATATGATGGAGGGAGGGAGGGAAGGAGGGAGGGAGGAAAGGAAGGAAGGAAAGAAGGAAGGAAAGAAAGAAAGAAAGAAGGAAGATATATCAATGATAATTCCTTTTTAAGCTTCCTTATGTTTAGATTATTTTAATCACTGTAGTGTACTTTATGTAGTTTCAGAAATTATAGACAGATGCATGTCACAGTGCATCCCCAATGATGGACCATTTCTGAAAATGTTCTAAGACAAGTTGGTGACAATCAAAGGAAAAAGAAAAGAAAGTGTACTTAGAAACTTAAAGTGCCTTAAAGTGGTCCTCATATATTTATGAATTTGAATTAGAATTTTTAACTGCCATCTTGGATGCCATTTTATATTTTATATTTTATATGTTATATATTTATATAAATATATAAATATAAATTTTATATAAATATATATTTATTTAGATACAATTTATATATATACAATATAACACACACACACACACAAACACACACTGTATATTGTACCATACAATTTTTATTGTATTTTAATCTTTTTAGCTTTATTGTAAACGGCCCAGAGTCCCTCTTTTGGGGGAGATGGGCGGTGATGAAATTTGATAAATAAATAAATAGATTAAAAAAATAAACTTTTCCCCAATGGACAGCTTTCTGCTCATAATATCATCCCCCTCCCCACAAGTCCTTTGTACACATACTACTTTGTCTCCCATAGCTTCCAAAATGCATCCTAGTTTTAGGGTTAAATTGGGTTGGAGAATATCTCTGTATCAGATACTCTGACTAAATGCCTCTTCCATCTTTGTAGGTTTAGTGTAATGAGCTGAAGGGAGAGTGCAAACATGGTCTAATCCTATGATAGGAGTGCACGGCATTTTCCCAGCAAAGGATTGCATTTCAGGGCTGCATTCCAACATGGGGCAGAGCCAGACCAAACCCTTAATTTTCTTTCATGCCATTGTCATTTAAATTTAACCAAAAATAAACACAATTAGTACGATTGGTGTCCATTAAAATCTCTTTAATGATTTCCCCTTTCAATTTTGTTAACATTTGCAATTTGGTAATGACTTTTAGGGTCTCTTAGGATATTGAATCATAGAATCTTAGGGTTGGAAGGGACTTCAGAGGCCTTCTAGTCCATCCCCCTTCCCATAGCATCCCACACAATTTGGTGTCCAACCTTTGCTTGAAAACTTGCAATGATGAAGTGCCCACAGTTACAAGAGGTGGGCTATTCCACTGCTTAATAGTTCTCATGGACAGGAAATTGATCCTTATTTCAACTTTGAATCTCTCTCTATAAAGCTTCCACCCACTGGTTCTTGTCCTGCCTTCTGGAGCTATGGGGAATAAATCTACATCCCCCTCGCTTAAGTATTTGAAGACTACTATCATTTCTTCCCTTAGCCTTTTCTTCTTTAGGCTAAACATAACTAGTTCCTTTAATTTTTTTTTTTCCTCATAAGATTTAGCCTCCAAGCTCTCACCATCTGCATCCTTTTTTGAATTGTGGTGATCAGAACTGGATGCAATATTCTAGATGCAGTCTGACTGGTGCAGCATAAAGTGGAATTTTCCATTGCCATGATTTTGACATTCTGTTGATGCAGCTCAAGATTGCATTGGCTCTTTTGGCAGTTGCAGCACCCAGCTGTCTCCTACTTGATCTGAGATCTACTAGAATGCCCAGATCCTTCTCACAAGTACAACTACCAAGCCAGGTACCACTTTTCTTGCACCTGTACACCTGATTTTTCCTACCTATGTACAGAAGCCTACATTTCTCACCATTGAACTGCATTATGTTGGCTACAGCCCAACAGCCATCCTCCTCCAAGGTTCCTGCTTTCTTTGTAGTGGTGTCTTCCTTCCTCCAATCTTTTGGGAGATTTATTTAGAAATTTCTCATCTTCCCCAATGAGTCTCAGCATGGCCAGCCTACCTCCTCCTCCAGTAGAACAATGAGTTTGTACATTGTGCAAGTGTAGTTGGAGTCCTCCTTAGACAAAAACACAATATGGCACATACTTTAGAGGTCATCATAGCCTCCTTGTCCACTACTATAATCTTCCAAAGAATGCTCAGCTCTGAACACATTTCTTTAGACATTCCCTTGTCTAAACTCTCCTGGCAAAACTAACAAACAACCTCCTCTGCAACGTAACAACTCCTGTGAGTCTCTCCCTGGCATATGAATCTGCCCAAGTTCTGTAGCAAGTTCTGATTCAAGTGCAGTAGAAGTAAGTCAGCCAGTGTCATGTTCTCATTCTAATGTCTGGTTAACATTGTAACGTTTCACATGTCATTCTCGGTTCCGTATCCCTTCACCCGGGGTTTTTTCCATTCTTTCGCCCTCCCTTGTTTTGAGGGCTTGGAATGCATGTTTGGGTTTGCGCTCCTGTTCAAGGTTACTTTCCCAGGCGCGTCTAACGGCTTTCAGCACCTGGGAGGGGGAGCGTCCTGACGGGCGACGGGGCGGGACCTGCCCACAAGCAAGGCTTTTAAGTTTGTATTTGGCGCGCTTTTGCTCATTCTCAGCTTTCTCTGTATTTGCATACTATTCCTTTAATAAATCAGTTATCTTTAAGCCCGAGCTTGTGAGACTGAGTATTTGGGTTTAGGCAATCGTTACATAAAGCTGAGAATCCTTTTTATCCATTTTCCGCTAGCCCCATCCAATCATTGGATAAGAGGGAACGCTAGCGATGACAGAACCTCAACCTCAACTTCGCGCAAGTGAGGGAAGCGAGGAAGAGCGGGAGGCGGTCAAAAGCCGGCCAGTGCTAACTTCGAGAGCGCAAAGAGCAGCCCGTCGAGAGTTGCGAGATATCCAATTGGACGAGCTGCTGATATCCATGCAGGAGAGTCTCAGGAGTGAACATAGAACTGTCATGGAAAGAGCACAGGGGAGGGGGTCTCCACAATTGACCTGGGAGCACGAAGTCCCCTTGTCACCGAGGGTGGTGGTAACCAACCAACCCTCGGAGGAGCCGGTCACTCCGGCCCGTATGAGGGCATTAGAAGATAAAATGGATTTAATTGGGACGATCCTCAAGGATCTACCCAAAGAGGATCTACCCGGAGAGGCAGAGCCCACCCCGGAGGATTGGGAGGAAGAGCCGTCACAGTACCCCAGGCATAGTACCATGGTGACCCGGGGGAGAAGCAAGACTCGATCAGCCCGTCAAGGGGGGGAGCGAGAGGCAAGACCTCCTAGGGATCGACCACCCATGGGGGCTCGGCGCACGCTGACATTAGCGGCACCGCCACAGCCAGCTGAGCCGGCAAGATCCTTCCCACCATTTGGAGTGAAGTTCGATGGGGATCCCACCACGCTCTCCTTCTTTATTACTAATGCCAAGCACTACATAGAAGATTGGGGTCGAAATTTTCGGTCTGAACATGGCAAGGTCAATTTCATTGCTAACAAGCTGAGAGGAAAGGCAGCGGATTGGTATGTGCAACTATGCCAAGCTGAGGCAACTGAGTTAGAGGACTTCGATGACTTTTTGTGGGCACTTAAAGAGCATTTCGAAGACCCCTTAGCTCAAGAAACGGCCAAAAATGACCTGCGGAAACTTTACCAAGGGTCCCTCCCAGTTGCCAAATATGCGTTGGAGTTTAAAGCTTTGGCAGGAAAAGTGGAAGACTGGTCTGAGCCAACAATCATCGAATTGTTCAAGCAGGGGCTTGAACCCGAAATCCTTCGATGGGCTCTGGGTAGAGATGATCCTAAAACGCTATATGGGTGGATTCAGTTGGCGGGAAGCGCAGAAAATGCCCTACGAACCTATGCCCATACCAAAGAGCTTAGACAAACACGTCTCGCTAGAGGAGCGCGCACATCTGGACTTGCCAGCCGCCCTAAACCAAAAACCTGGGAAGAAGAGAGGGAGCAACGGTTCTCCAAGGGTCAGTGCCTCAGATGTGGGAAAGAAGGACATCGAGCCACTTCGTGCCCAAGACGCCGTCCAGAGGAACGACAGACGAAACCCACGGTAAAGACGCCTGCTCCTGCTCCACCACGAAAACTGAAGGCAGCCCTCGCGGAACTGGACCCCCCAGACCTTCCCTTCGGTGAAGAGGAGGAAGAGTTGCAATTCGAGCAGCCGGCGGGAAAAGCCTACCACCTGCCCTGAAGGGCGCCCTAGGGCAGGTGGAAGAAACCGGGCGTAACCATGATTCGGTGAGTGGAAACTTCCCCACACTGACTGTTAAAGTTAAACTAAGCTCAAAAACCAAAACGGTGGAAGTGTGGGCCATGCTAGACTCGGGTTGCTCCCGTTCCCTGATGCACCCTGATGTCGTAGCGGCCCTGGAACTGCCCACGTTCCCTTTGCCAAGACCCATGATTTTCACCCAATTGGATGGAACTATGGCGGGAGGGAAAGCAGTCAATCTTTCCACGGGACTGGTCGCCTTGCAGATGGGCTCCCATCAGGAAAAGCTGCCATTTGTGGTAGCTCCAGTGGGGGGGCCTCTGGTAATCTTGGGGATGCCTTGGTTTGTGCAACAAAACCCTTTTATCAACTGGCTGCATAGAACTGTGACGTTTGCAGATGGATTTTACAAAGTACCCGAAAAGGACCTACTGGAGGACATGGAGGGTGGAGGGGTAGCGTATACCACTGTGCAAACGCTTCAACCTCTTGAGGGGCTACCCAATCAGTACCAAGATTTTGCTGAAGTATTTGGGGAAAAGGAAGCAGATCGCTTGCCACCCCACCGAAAAACGGACTGTGCCATTGAGTTTTTACCAAATGTAAAATTGCCTCACCCAAAAATATACCCCATGTCTCCCAAAGAGCTTACCACGCTAAGGGAGTTCATTGACAAAAATCTGGCTAGAGGTTTCATTGAGCCGGCAAATTCCCCGGTAGGAGCGCCTGTCCTATTCAGGCCAAAAAAGGATGGGTCATTAAGGCTTTGTACCGATTTCCGCGGGCTCAATGCGGTCTCAATATTAAATAAATATCCTTTGCCCCTGATCAAAGATATGTTATCACATCTGGCCAGAGGCAAAATTTTTTCAAAACTGGATTTGAGAGAAGCCTACTTTCGCATTCGCATAAGGGAAGGGGATGAGTGGAAGACAGCGTTCAACTGTCCTCTTGGGGCTTTCCAATATAAAGTCTTACCATTCGGGTTAGCTGGGGCACCTGGGGTATTTATGCAACTAATCAATGAGGTCTTGCATGACCACCTATTTAAAGGGGTACTGGTATATTTGGATGATGTATTGATTTATACTGAAACCATGTCTGAACATGTCCACCTGGTGCGTCAGGTACTGGCTAAATTACAAAAAGCACAACTGTATGCAAAACTGTCGAAATGTGCCTTTCATCAGTCGCAAATTGATTACCTAGGGTACCGAATTTCAGCTCAGGGCATTGAAATGGACCCTGCAAAAGTAGAAGCCATCGTGGCATGGGAACCTCCCCGTACCAGGAGACAATTACAGAGTTTCCTTGGATTCTCTAATTTCTATCGGACATTCGCCCAAAATTTTGCGGAAATCGCCCTCCCCCTTACTGAACTGTTAAAAACTAAAGGACAGGGGGATACGCGACGTTCAAAGAACCCAGGCGCGCTCCTTAAATGGACTCCAGCCTGTCAGCAAGCGTTTGAAGCGCTCAAACAAATCTTTACCACAGAACCGATTTTACAGCATCCAAACCCCTCTAAACCCTTCGTTGTACAAGTCGATGCTTCTGATTTTTCCATAGGAGCAATTCTATTACAAGCTGACCAATCTGGCGCTTTAAAACCCTGTGCCTACCTCTCTCGCAAATTCACAGAAACAGAGAGACGATGGCATGTTTGGGAAAAAGAGGCTTTTGCTGTAAAAACAGCGTTAGAGACATGGCGACACCTATTGGAAGGCACTTCAAACCCTTTTGAAGTCTGGACTGACCATAAAAACCTGGAAGCTTTAAGCACCAGTCGAAAACTCAGTCCCAAACAGCTGCGCTGGGCTGAGTTTTTCAACCGCTTTGACTTCACCCTTAAATTTATACCAGGCAAGAAAAATTTCTTAGCTGATGCACTCTCGCGCAGATCCCAAGATGCTGGCCCAGGGCCAACGGTCCAAGGCACAGTCTGGACCGACAAACAATTAGGTTTGGCAGCAATGACTCGCAGCCAGACCCGAGCGCAATCAACTCCGCCTCCAGCCGCTCCGCCTTCCAGCCGCCCGCCTCCCTTGTCAATTCCCTCCGATTTGCAACAACAGTTGCTCTCCCACCTGAAAACAGATACTTGGTTGCAAGCCAATAGACACATGTTAACTTTCACCGATGATCTTGCCTGGCGCAACGATCGTCTCTATGTACCCGAACCAATGCGAAAAACCATACTCCAGCGCTGCCACGATGACAAGCTAGCTGGACATTTCGGCTACGTGAAAACTTTGCACCTCGTTCGCCGCCAATTCTGGTGGCCAACTTTACTCAGAGACTTAAAGGAATATGTCACTGCGTGCCCTGTATGTGCGGCGATAAAGCGCAAACCGGGCAAGCCCCAGGGTCTCCTTCAACCCGTGGCCACACCATCTGTCCCTTGGCAGGATATCTCCATGGATTTTATCGTTGATCTACCCCCTAGTCAACGTAAAACTGTCATTTGGGTCGTCAAAGACTTTTTCTCCAAACAAGCCCACTTTATCCCATGCGCTTCTATCCCCACCGCACAACAGCTGGCACGCCTCTTCCTCATCCACGTGTACCGCCTCCACGGTATCCCCGCCCGTTTGGTGAGTGACAGAGGCACACAATTTACGTCACAATTTTGGCGGGCATTTTTGAAACTTTTGGGTACGAAACAATCACTTTCTACCGCCTGGCATCCGGAAACGGACGGATCTACAGAGGCGGTTAATTCTACATTGGAACAATACCTCAGAGCTTTTGTTAACTACCAGCAAGACAACTGGGTCGATCTACTCCCATTTGCTGAGGTCGCTTACAACAATTCCATTCATCAAACCACTGGTCAAGTTCCCTTTAAAACAGTTTTTGGACGTGAATTTGTTCCGATTCCTGAACTTCCTCATCCTCAACCGCTACCAGCCACCCTCGCTGGCTGGGCAGACTCTCTCAAAGACTCATGGGCTAATATTCTACTCGCTCTCCACCATGCCCAAGCTACCTATAAACGCCATGCTGATGCAAAGCGTTCCCCAGAACCATCCTTTGCTGTCGGCGATAAAGTCTACTTGTCAACTAAGTTTATTAAATCTCCACAACCCTCTAAAAAACTGGGTCCTAAATTTGTCGGTCCTTTTTCAATTGTTGCTCAGCTCAACCCTGTTACGTTTAAACTTGATTTACCTCACAACCTTAAACGTTTACATCCTGTTTTCCATTGTAGCTTACTCAAACCCTGCCTGTCGTCGGACCGTTGGCATCCACAACCCACTCCTCCACCTCCCCTCATGATTGACAACCAGCAACACTTCGAGGTGACATCTATCCTCGATTCCAGACGCCAGCGCTCCACTCTACAATATCTCGTCCGCTGGAAACATTTCCCTCATCCTGAATGGGTTGCTGCTCCAGACGTGCATTCTCCTCGTCTCGTAGCCCAATTTCACTCTGCCTATCCTGACAAACCGGCTCCCTAATTTCTTTTGGGGGGGCAATATGTCATGTTCTCATTCTAATGTCTGGTTAACATTGTAACGTTTCACATGTCATTCTCGGTTCCGTATCCCTTCACCCGGGGTTTTTTCCATTCTTTCGCCCTCCCTTGTTTTGAGGGCTTGGAATGCATGTTTGGGTTTGCGCTCCTGTTCAAGGTTACTTTCCCAGGCGCGTCTAACGGCTTTCAGCACCTGGGAGGGGGAGCGTCCTGACGGGCGACGGGGCGGGACCTGCCCACAAGCAAGGCTTTTAAGTTTGTATTTGGCGCGCTTTTGCTCATTCTCAGCTTTCTCTGTATTTGCATACTATTCCTTTAATAAATCAGTTATCTTTAAGCCCGAGCTTGTGAGACTGAGTATTTGGGTTTAGGCAATCGTTACAGCCAGCCTCATCAGCTAGCACTTCCTGTCTAGGGCAAGTCAGGTCTACCCTTCTTTCTATCAGCTGCCACTAATCAGTTGCTTCCTCTGCTTCCAGCTGCTTTTGGATTGTATGCTATCCTGGGGATCAAGTGGTACCCAGTTATGATAAACATTTCAAATACTGCTAAAATATTTTAGTGAAAGATTCCTTGAAAAATTGTTAACAGTTCCTGTCTTAGGGTAGAGTCATAAAGGACTGTGTATATCACTTTGAGGAGATGTAATCCTTTGATAATGCTGTTGTTCTAGTAGAAGTTACATGTTGTATTTCTGTTTATCATAAAAAGATATTCCAAATACTCAGCTATATTTTATTCAGAATTACATGTATGACAAATTACTGAATTATCACTGGCTTTAAAAACAAGTGACCTATTTCCAACTTCTTCACTGAAAGAGAAAGTGATTTGAAGATATTTCTTCCTAGATTATTAAGCGATTAATGTGTCATTCTTTGGAATGAATCCAGGCTGACAGAAACAATATTGAACTGCCTAAAATATCATTACCTGTTTGCCTACTTTTCACTTACTTGCTTATGCTCCCTTGTTTTATTTTTTACAACCTATGCACTAAAGAAAGCCTTTCCACAACTGAAGTGCCATTTTACCTGGCCAAAATTATTTAATGGGAAACCTCAGTGAGAAATATTGTGAGCCTTATGAAAACTCCTCTTGCTTCCCTTGAAATTCTATTGAACCTGCTGAATTAAATTTATTTTATTGAAACTACTTTGGCATCTCTTGAAATTTCCCCAAGGTGAGAGCCTCCAAAGTTGAAATTTGACTGGGAACCACTTTAGGCAAATTAAAACATAATGGTTGGAGTATATAACTGACTAGTGTTGAGAAGCTGCTAAGATTCAGCCTCATGCTAAGTGGTTGCATCTTTCCACTTTCTCCCGAATGTGGTATAATTCTTAGTGAAGTGCTAAACCTACCCATCTGACCACTTGAGATTACGGATGAAGGTTTTTTACAGAATTGCTTCAGGCAAATAGATTTCCTCCCAGAACTGCTTCTCAGTGCTATTGGGATCTGCCGAGAGATTGAATAATATATGGAATCAGTTTTAACATTAATGACTTTCAGCTTTAACACTGGAAATATATTTTGCCTGCAACTTCTGTATGGAAAGCAAGTGACCAAGTCAAAAACTGCTATGGACACAGTTAGAAAGTTATTATAGCAGCCCTTTGAAATCATATCAGAGGCTTGGCTCCCTTTTTAGCAATAGCTCTATTTTATTTCCTGCCTTAAAGGCTGAACTGCATGCTTGGAAAATATTGGAGCAGAAGTACAATTATTATGAAATAATACATGGAGTATTTAAATTCTAGGATAATCCCAGTTTGAAAATTGCAGATACATTTGGTTTATGGATTGTTTGTTTGTTTCTTTGTAGGGGGAGAAGTCATAAGGATACTAATGCTTGCTTTCATTACATTACATTTTTTAATCCATATGAACTACTACAAAAAGGAATTGAATTGCCTAAAATTCTAGAATGGCAATATATTCAGTTAAAATAGCTCCTGAATTCACAGTTTCATCAAGATGCGTTAGCGGGGTCTAAACATCTTGATAATATTGATAGTACTGAAATTTGTTTTGGATGATTTTACGTCTACCGTATTTTTTAAAAATTTTAAATAAGTAATTAAAAAGTATTGCTAAGGTAGTTATTAGGCTAACTCAGTGGTTATATACTTTATAAATTGTTTAATGCTGTAAAATAATTTATACACTACTAAAACTCTCCTGTTTGTCTGTTTGTAACCTTCAGTTGGGTGAAATGGTGCATCATAGGGCAACAATTTTTGAACCAAGGTAGCTCAGATGGGCTAACTTACAGAATGCATCCAAAATCTGGGACCTATTACTCCTGTGGGATTGAAAGTTGGCAAAGTTGTGACCGCTTCAGTGCTGCCATGGTCAGCTGTGGTCATGTAACCATTTCCAATGCTCCCTGCCAGCTTCCCACAAGGAAAGTCAATGGGGAAGCCAGCAGGAAGTTGGAAGTTGCTCCTGTTCCCACTGCTTTTGTGCCCGTGGTCATTCTGTTTCTCTGTTTAGATAAAGAAATATCTCTGAAATGATGACCCAGCGGGTCATGGGTTGTCTTCTATTAAATGTGTTTCTTATTATCTTAAAATAAGACTAATCTAACTTTTTTTTTTTCATGTTTACAGAAAAATGCTTAACAAAGGTTGCCAGGCATGTTCACTACGTTTGACATACAAAACGAATGAGGGAACTTTCTTCATTTTGTATGTTTTGGTTTCATAGATATAAAATTGTTTAAATCGTGTTGCATAGATCAAAGTGGCTTAAAACTATGAATGTACTCTTGAATTATATACCCAAAACATGGAAGTGATCATTTTACCAAGAGTTAGGGATTTATTGAGCGGGGGTTGGGGGGCAGTAAAAGAGATTATTCTTCATGATTCAAAAGATAGTACAACTGCAGATCAACAATCAGTTCACTGATAAATATTTGCTCTCTGTTTGTAATTTGTCCAATGTAAGACTGATTATATTACTCATTATGGTAAAGGTGTATAAAATGGGTCTGAATAAATATGTCATTTTTTATTTCTTATTTGTTTGTTTTTGTGTGGGTTTTGTTTTTTTTTGGAGGGGTCCTTTTTATTCTTTTTTTCTTTGTTTTTCCTTTCCCTTCTCCTTTCCTCTCTATTTTTGTATAGTAAAGCAATACAAACATATATTTTTAAAGGAACACATTGTAAAGTTAGTAGGGAAAAAACGTAATTGGATTATGAAATTCCAGTAAGATCTAGCCATCTCATCTACCCATGTAGTAGTAATAGTAAAATTTATTCTATCAATGACCAACAAAATTTACAAAATATACAACACAAGAGTCAAATCAAATAGATGAAGTAAAATACCAACCTAGAAGATAGTCTCTGTAATAAAAGTGTAACATAAACTAGTATTACATTTATTAATATTTGCAAGTATGTTTAAAATACTAAAATTCATGAAGTAAAATGCATCTCACATAAAACAAAATAGCTTACACAAAGTAGAATCTGCATATTGAATCTGAAGTAAATCAGTTGACAGTAAATCAGAAGTGGTTATATCTAGGATCAGTTATACCTTATTTTAATTGTAGCAAATCAAAATTTGGCTACTGAGCCTGTTAGGAACCAGGCCACACAGCAGGAGGTGAGCAGTGGGCAAGTGAGTGAAACTTCATCTGTATTTACAGCCACTCCCCATCACTCACATTACCACTTGAGCTCCGCCTCCTGTCAGATCAGTGGTGGCAGTAGATTCTCTGTTAGAATGCAGTCTGAGTTTTGCAGCAATGGTGGGAAAAGTGCTGAGCTCTCCAGCAACGGCAGAAATAAAGTGCACAATAAATGTAATGCACTTGAATCATCCTGAAACCATCCCCCCTCCCTGGTCTGTGGAAAAATTGTCTTCCATGAAACCAGTCCCTGGTGCCAAAAAGGTTGGGGACCACTGTTCTATGATTCACATAGATGCTTTCAGCTCTCCTTGAGAATGTACATACTAGGGGCAGAATATAAGCCAGTTTGGCCTAGTGGTTAAGGTGGGCTAGAAACCAGGAGTCTGTGAGTTCTAGTCCTGCCTTAGGCATGAAAGCCAGCTGGGTGACCTTGGGCCAGTCACTCTATCTCAACCCAAGTTACCTCACAGGGTTGTTATTGTGGAGAAAATAGGAGGAGGAAGGAGTATTAGGTATGTTTGCCTCCTTGAGTTATTTATAAAAATAATAAAGGTGAGATAAAAATTAATCAAATAAATAAATAAATAAACCTGATATCCCTGTAAAATTTACAGTGTAATAGTACATGAGAAATGGATTCAACCTCAGTGTCACCACATGGACAGGTGAGCTCAGTGAATTGGGGCTTTGGAGTACCCACCTTGCGACAATGTGGATGATAATATATTATGTCTAGCTTTGAAAAATACTGTCCACAGCCTGGGGAAAGTTAGGTTCTTCTAGGAGAGAAAGATTATTCAATATGTCGAAAGCTTGAAGACTATGGAGCCACAATGTGTCTCTTCTTTGGGCTTTCCTTGGTTACATTATTTGAGACTAGAAGTGAGGATTCACCTACTGTTTCATTCAGATATATCCACAGCATGTAGAAAGTTACTACATCAAGGAGGAGGTTGAACAGAAAGCATACCATAATTTTTATTTAGTTATTAATTCCAATATAGATAAGTTTAGGGTCTGACTTAAATAAAACTATTTGGGGCAAGACTGGAGGCTGATCCTGAAACTGATTTCAAGGCAAGGATAAGGCAGACTTCTTCATCCTGTTCAAGTAAAAAGGAGCACATATTACAGTTACATAATAATCTGTGAATCTGCAGTGATGGGTTTCTTCTTTTTTCCACTTGCTTCTACCCTTACATATATGGACTCCTATGTCTTTTTCCAGTGTGGATGAACCAGTCCATCCAGAGCACTGATATCACTGCAAACAATCTTTTGAAATGACTGCCCCAATTTACTGCTGGTGAAAGTGCAGGTCAATTGGGTTCAATCATGGGTGGATTCCATCTTTCACAAAAATATACCCATAACAAGAAATTTCTCTGTTTTTAGATTTTAAACATGACTTTGACTCAATTTCCAGAAATGTCTTTTGGGAAAAATTAAAAGAACACCATTATTGATAGTTACCTTCTTTCTCCTGATACATAAATTGTACACCAACAACAACTTACAAGCAAGGTATAATTGCCAAGGGTCCCTTTCTGAGATAGTAAGTATCTACAAAGGAGTGTGGCAATTATATTTTCTTGCTCCATCTCTTTTTAACCTATATTTCAGTTCAGTGGTGGATCTTCTTCACAAACCTCTGTCTGGCTGAAAAGAGCAACGGAGACAATATTTTGGTACTGAAGACAGTGGTACTTAGTTTTGAGAAATCTAAAATTCTGGTCTTTGTATTCAGCAATCCTGAATAGTAGAAAGGCATAAAATTGAGCAGGTTACTGCCATTAAATAGTTTGAGTTTGTTTTTCACTCTAAAGGCACATGGAATGCACAGCATAAACACAGAGTGCAGCTAGCCCTTAGAACCTCAAATGCTATTAAGCATTTTTTATATAAACAGAGGCCAACTCATCCCTGTAGCACTAAAACATTTTGACCATTGGCCCAAATCCTTTATGGTGTGCAAGTGGGAATTTATGTAAAGAAGGACATGCTGGAATCACTGCAAACAACATTCCTGAGATCAAGCCTCACTGCACCCAATGGCACAGCAAATGCCTGGCTCAGACTTGAAACAGGAATGCCCACAATTCAGGTAAGAGCTTGAGGATGATAATAAATTACTGGTTGAAAATCCAGTTCTTTCCAGCTACCCTGATCTCTCTAGTTTTTATGGATAATTTTTATTCTCCCTGGAAACAGGCTGTAGAGCAGAAGTTGGCATTATATGGCTTTCTGCACCATTCCTAATCTCTCTATCAAACAACCATTCCTAAGCTGTCAATCAAACTGCTCATCCAAAGAATAAGAGATGTGGAGTTCTAGGCTGGATTAATAGGTTGCCTCAATATGGTGGAAATTAGATAAATAAGGGCCCTTGGGAACTAGCAAAGTATTTACAATATTAGTCTGCCTATAAACTGCTAGAGGAACTTATGACTAGGTACAGTTGTCAGTGATTCATAGAGGAGGCAAAGTGAAATATTCCATCTTAATACCTACACTTTACTCTTTACCTCTACCAGAATACAGTCTTGTTCATAATCATTCAGATTTCTGTAGCTTATGCCTGTTCTGATCAAAGCAATCAAGCTCACCATTCCTTTCAAGGTAGTGAAGGAACTGAGATATGATGTGAGCAAAATGTTAGGAAGGATGTGAAGAAGAACTGGGTCAGATTCCCAAGGAAATTTCAGTGACACTGTAGGCTTGAAACATTAGTCATCCCAGTGTTTGTTTTTTCTACCTCATATGACCATAATCCAAAATTTCTTTTACATTGCAGTCATTCATAACACTTGACTTCTGTTAATTTAGTGGTGCTTTGAGGCAACAAATCACAGTTTCGGTTCAGTCTATTTAGCATATCTAGGATCAGAACTCTAAAGTGTAAACACAGCACTACATTTTGGGAAAGAGCTATTTTTAAGTGAATGGTGATTTTCCCTATGTGTTTTTGCCATCTGTCATAAATTGACATTTTCTTCACAGCATCAAAAACCTGTGGTAAATTTAACTCCATACGGTCACCACTTTTTTCATCCTCATTGAATATACCACACTGTGAACTTGCTGCTCTTTGATGGAGTTAACTATTCACAAGGATACAAAGGAAACCTGCAATCTTGCTATTTTAGTCTGTATTTCTGCCCACTCCCAGAATACTAAAAACAAACAAAAAAACAAACAAAATGAAATCATAAAAAGCCGTTTCTCAAAATTCTCAGCACCAAGTATGATGATAGCAATCCCTTGGAATGAATGAATGAATGAATGAATGAATGAATGAATGAATAAATAAATAAATAAATTTATTACTGATGTTGTTCTTCATGTACCAAAATTAACACCTTTATACTTTGGGGGTGGTAAGAGGTTTTCAGCTAAAATTCACACTGAAAGTAGAGCAAGTATTTTTAGAATATTTGAATAAAAATTGTAGCTAAATTCTATTTTTATCTTAAATGTTGGCAATATAGGTGGACTAGTGTCAGGGGCCAGATGTCAACCAATTTGTGTATTTTATCTGGTACTAATACAGTATGATGCCATTATACAGTATAAGCAGGTTGTTTAGGTGGTATTGCATGGTATGTGGGAATTTGTTCTTTGTAACATTTCCTCCTCCAACAAAATATGATTGGCATCTGGCAATCTCACGTTTGATATCCCAACTATTATTTCATGGAGTGACCTGGGAGGGAACACAGCTGATTCGTCTTGTAACACCTCCTGTGCACCTCTAGCCTCTCATTTTGGTTAACAGTCATGAAGAGGAGATGTGTAATGAAATGCAAGGGAGTGGTCAGTAATGAGCAAGCCCTGGCCTCTATTAAAACTGCAAGGGAATAGCAGTGCTGACGACAAGTGCTTGTGATCAGCAATATCTGGAAGCACCGCAAGGAGTAGGCAAGAATGCACTGCTCCCCCACTACTAAAAGCAGCAAAAATTGGCCATATGAAACCCCCTTGTCAGCAGAAACAGCAAAAACCATAATGTGCTCATGGTGGCAGAACAAGCCAAATGCAATAACAGCTGACAGCAATGTACAGCGAACAAGACTGTTTTATTTCCTGGTTTAAATTGATCTCCTGTGTAGCACAGGACTGGTTCTATTTAGATTTAGCACTTTTTCAGAGATAAGAAACCTAGCACAGGAATTCTAGTTGTACTTTATATAAGGACCCTGGGTAAGACGTGAATAATATCTTTGAAAGACATTATGTAGGTAGATGCCTCTGTGGTAGCCAGGTGTCTGGTTCCTGCTGCAGCCCAAATCAAAATGGCCACAGAGGGCAATGACAATCAACCAGCCTGAAGCATCCTAAAATAGCCAATAAAAGCTGGACACATCTCAGCCCCTGCATGTTTCTGCATTAGTATTGAGGGACATGAGGATAAGCCATAAAGATGACTTCAGAGTCTAGTAACATTTGGGATTACAACAGCTTAACAAACAAAAATAGTTTTGATCCCTTTTTGTTGTGTTTAACAAAAACGATTGGGGTTGCTAAATTAAAGAGTAATTAATCTATGTTCAATCATCTTGTGGCAGAGGGAAATTCTTTGAAATAGTGCCCAATAGCATAAATATACTTCAAGAATAAAACATTCCTGCCAAAATGCTGTGAAAGACATTTGAAAGGCATAAAAATAACAGAATGGGTTTACTAATAAAACAGAGAGAAAAAAAAAATTCCTAACAGGCAGATCTGACACTCTGTATATCAATCATGCTCCTTTGCTGATGTCTAGAAAATTGAACAAGTAAGATTTTGACAGCCAGAGCATGTGTTGTAATTGTTTTTAAGCTTCTGGCTGGGAAACTAGGCAAAGGTTGATCTAGAGAAGCAAAATCAATCTGTGGTTTTCCTTTAAACTGCAAATACTGGCTCTTCTTGAAATAAATATTTGATGCAATAATGGAGAATATTTGATCCCATATTTTGATGGCAGAAACGTACATATTGCTACTTGCATCCATAGGGTAATAGTTCCCTGCAAATTCAAATTGTTATTTTTGTAGGGAAACCAGAAACTTACCAAAAGCTCAGAAACAAGAACTGAATGAAATGACACTCAGCAGCTCATATTCTGAGTCAACACTATTCCCAAAACATGGCATTGTGATACTGAAACTAACAGCAAGTATCTCACAGTTTTGTTTAAACTAGTTTAAAGTTGACAGCCATCTCTACAACATCAGGCATTCTATAACTTAAATACTATTTATTATGTATAATTTACATTTATAAGACTACCCAATACAACAATTCTTCCATGTCGTGATAGAATTATTATATTTATCTTGAATCTCCAATCATGTAGTCTCAGGGGATGATCCTGAGGTCTAGTGTTATGCAGAAGTGAATGAAAGATAGAAAATGTTATTTTGTTCATTTTTTAGGTAAGGTACACTTTTTTTACTGTCATATCTCTCCTTTACTTATCTCTTCTTTTTTTTTTTTAATGTGGCTTCCAGGAGGGATGATATTAAATGATTTCCCATGATAGATGTTTCCCTATCTCCATCTGTTAATGGCTGAATAGACAGTTCGCTGTTCTCCATCAGAAAGCATTCATGATCAGAAAAAATAAATATATAAAATATTAGTCTATTTCACAAGTTCACTCTCAGACATTGTGACCTGGTGAGGTGTGATGATTAGATTGTCAGGTTGGGATTAGGGAAGCCGAGTCGAATCCCAAGTCATGAAATTCAGTGGATAACTGTGCAAACTGGTTCCAAATTGAGAAAAAGTTCACACATTTGTATTCCCTTTTCAAAACCCTTGGTTTACATATATCAGGATTTGCACAAATTTTCTTCCTCTTTCCTATAATGCTTCCAGGAAGGATAAAAATGGAGGGAAGGTTATTCCACATTTTATCCTGAAATAATAATAATAATATGATGATGATGATTGTTATAATTGACAAGTGGCCACCTTCTCTAAATTGGTCAAAACTTGTTTAGGTTATATACATCAGTCCCTTTCAGAAGAAAAGAAAAGATAATTATGCATAATAGATTATTTACTGAAATATCATGAATTAACATTTGACATGATTTGACATTTAAAATCAGTTGTTTCTATCATATAAATCTTCTTGAGTCATTAGAATTAAAGCTGTACGCAAATGTTATAAGCAAATAATCGTTGTGCTGCTGGTTATGGCATGTAGGATTCAATCCTCTTTTCCTAACGCATTTTCCTTCCCTTTTCTCCCAATGTTGCTACTTCATGTGACACCTGCTGTTCTGCTGAGAATTCTAGAGCAGACCAGCAGGGGCTCAGTTTAGCATGAATATGATCAACGAAGTTCAAGTATATATCAAATCAGATCTTTATTACAGTCATAGACCAGAATAAGCAGGGTGGGGTACAGTCATTAAAAAAAGCATAAAGAAAACTTCAAGAGTAAAAAGAAAAATCTAGAAACATTAAAATCTAGAAGATATTAAAGATATATAAATTAAAAACTAAAAACATATGTATGAAAACCGAGAATCCAAAAGAATCTAAAAGAAGGCATAGAAGCATTAGATGGTGTAGGGGAGCATAAAATGTTAGTATGTGAAAAACTATATCAAGTTACAAAGCACTGTAATATAGTGAACTAGGTGTTCATTAAATCTAGTTTATAAAGTTGAGCCCCAAATACAGGTCATCATCTGATGAATTCTGAGCACTGCTACATAGAACCTGGCAGCATTGTATGTTGTAGCAGGATTGGTATCTGAAAGCAACAAGGTGGTGTAAACTTATTCTATGCTCCCTGGGTAGGAGTCCAGTTACATTCAGGATGGCATTAGAAAATTGGGTTGAGTTGCAGTCTGATGGACAACTGTTTTGTATTATTTCTGTACAAGAAATCTCTTCTTATTTTATCTCTTCCTTCCTTATGATAAATGCAACCCAGAAACTATACCATGCAAGTCTTTTGTAAAACATTTTTGAATTATTTTTTTTCAATTTTATTCCTCCATTACTGTATTTTCATATAGGAGGATTGCAATACCTATAATATTAATGCAGAAGCCTTTAAAACACAAGTAACTTACCTGCAAATGCGAAAGTTCTACAGCTCAAATCTGTCTAATATCCATTTCTGATTTAAAGGACTGAGTTAAACTATGCAAAAGGGTATGTGAGAACAGGCAATGGGATGTGGAGTGTCTAGATCTGGTTTAATGACTGAGTGGTGATGAAGACTGCAAAGATGCTGTGCTGGTGAAATAAAGGTATTCTGCATCTGCTGATGACTCTATTTTTGCTTTAACATTACCTCATAGAGTGGTCCATACAACTACAGGGTGATATGAGTGAAAACAAGCAAGGAACTCAAATGTCCATCCTCAGTTCTGGAACATACGACTTGAGGGAAACAAAGGATGCTCTTCTAGCATATAACAAGCACAGTTTCCAGCTTCAGTCAGGGATCTGCTATAACAGTTCATTATTTTGACGTTCTGTACTAGGATATCATCATCGTTTTAACATATCAGTTATGAAAGCCCTTAAAATATATAAATGAAAAATGGTGGCAGAAACTCCTTAAAAAAAGTATGGAAAAAATAAAAAAAAAATATCCCAAAGAACTATAGATGTTTTGAACCTGCTCAGAAATGATCTGAGAGAGTGGAAATATAGAGGCATTCTCTGATCAGCCCTAGTTTAGCCTTGAATGAATGGGGACTAATGAAACATTAGGAAGAAATAAGGAGGTGATTTGTTCTGTACATCTAAACCTATTTTATACACACACACACACACACACACACACTCATGTGAACAAATTGCTGTAACTCTTTTCTAAAAGCTTTCTGGCTTTCTAAGCTTTAGAAAAGCAAATAACCTTAGTTTTCCTTATATGCTTCCTCTTTTATAGAAACATGTACGCATACAATCTATAAATTGTGTCAGAATGCTATTATTTCTTTGTCATACTAAAACCCACAATAATTTCTTTTAATGATGTCACTTAAAGCAAGATTTAAGTATAATTATATTTTATTATTGTTCCAATTAATATGTCAAATAGTTGTAATGCTAAGAGCTTAAATGTCCAAAGCTGTATTATGATGCTGGCTTGTCATATTACTTTTGTGCCTACCAGTCTTAGGCTATGATCAGTGACTTCCTGAGTTGTACACAGGAAACACACACACACATTGTCTAATGGAATCAGAAATGGGAGGAACATTGTAAATAAAATTTGAAAAGATGGTCTGAAGTCTCCATGATCATCTAAGGTGACTTTTTTTGGTAAGTGAAGAATTCAGGAATCCAAATTATATATTTAAAATATGAGCATTGCATAATTGGATAAGTGATATGACATACAATATAAAGATTAATACATGCTGAGAATCCTAATTTAAAGGAAAAAATGGCAGAAAAGAAAAAAAAAAGATTGTTATGTGTCTTACCTGCATTTCAATGCCATGCAAACAGAGCACCAGCAGCAAAAAGAATCTTGACAGAAATAGATTTAAAGGAAGGTTCTTTGCCTTCTGCCACCAAATATATGCAACGTTTTTTTATGTTCATTCATAGAAAATAAGGATGTTTTTAGATTGTCTCTTGCTGGGAAAACCATTTCAGCCCACTGACAAAAGAGCTTTGATTTGAAATATTATTCTTTCAGTTATGTATTACAGTTGAGCTGAAGTTATCCATCCCACTGAGGATGGGATGTTTGTTTTCATGCATATGCAATATCCCCCACCCCCAGGCAATTCTTCTGCAAAAAGGGATGTCAGTGAGCTGTTTTGAGTACATCAGAGCTGCCAGCTGAAGTAGTATGGAATCATTTATTTATGAGTGGAAAAAGACTAAATTTCATTCAATATAAGCTGAAGGCATAAACGTCCCTCAAATTTTAAGGGAGATTTAGTTCCAAATCATAACAAGAACTCTAAGTGAATGATGTACTTATAAGTGTCCTTCCTGCCCAGCATAGCACGCCCCTGGAATATTCAGGAATGCTTGGAGATGAGAGGGAATCTGCAAGCCCATTTATGATCCACAAATATAGTGTAATATGTTGATTGTAGTTTCTTTGATGCGGACAGTTTTCACCTTTCCCAAACTGAGTCTTTTAATTGAGAATTTTTCATACTATGCAGGAAGTTGAATCCTTCCCTCTGCAGCTGCAGTTTAATCTGCTGCCTCCAGCACATGATCACTTAGGAAAAGGGTATCTCTGTCATACACCACGTTCTAATAGACTACGTTGTGGCCAAAACCTGGCTCACCTAAAGCAACCAAATCACTTTGAACATGCAACATAAAATTTATTAAGCAGGAAAACAGTGTGCACCGGAATTCCAGCAAAGCACTGGCAGCTTGCTGAGCAGCCCTGAGCAAGATCAGAACCATGGCTTATATACCTTTGGCTTACTACATTTCAAAGACAAGGCAAAGACAAAGGCAGACACAGTGGAAATTACAGCATGACACTGGAATGTTTTTGATAAATCCATCTGAGTAACCTTCTTATTATTAATCTCTTCTTACGAGGTCAGCAGGGCAGCTATGCTATCTTTGCAATATGGTCAGTGAATATAAACAATGTGGTTGACTGGGCCACAGGTTCCTGACTAAGTCTCCTCCTTGTCGCCACTCAGGGTCAATTCAGCTTGCTATGAATGTTTTCTTACAAGGGCACTTTAAGCAATTCACATGTATTGGGGGTGGGGGTGGGGGGACATCTCATAGGTTTGGTACTGAACACAATTCACATCTGTTTGTGTGGAGGGATGCCTTTCTGCCACCACAACTATCCATGATTTGCTTCCACCTAAATGTAATGCAGTATGTGTGGGAAAGTCAGAGAGAGAGAGTGTGCAAGTGAGAGAGAACATGGCTGGGTTAGGATTAGAAGGCAGACAAACATTTTTTAGAATTCCCATGGCTTGGTGACAAGCTGACAAGTTTTTGCAACCAAATATGGAAGGTATTTGCAAACATACTTGTGTCAGAATGCAAATGAACAGCCTGAAGTCTAGTCAACTAAAGGGGAAAGGTAATCATCTGATCTGGCCAGAGAAGATAAGGCCTTATAATGTTGAGCTCCACCCTCAGCTTAATAGTCTGTGCTACTGATGAATGGGACCAAAGTCCATTAAAGTTGATAATCCAGTAAAAATCTTTGAAATGCTACAGTGTTCCATCATTTTTGTTAACCTGTCAGGTGCTCTGAATGCTTCTTAAACATTTAGGTCCATTTATTTGGACCTAAACCCAACAATAACCCCAGGATTTCTACTTCATGTTGCCATGTTGCATGCAGATGGAGACAGTCCTATAAGGGAAACAAATCCAAAGCCTAAACAGCCATTGCACATTACTGTCCAGAAATAACTGTGATACGTTGTGAATCAATCACACAGTAAAAGATGGACTGAACTAATGGATCTTTTGCTTTGAATTATAAATGACATCTGTGGGTTCCAATGCAAATTTTCAAGTGATAGTTCTCTTAATTACAATGTTGAAGTTCTGCCATTCCCTTTGCATGCTGAACTGCCTTGACCACTATTTTGATCTGTGGTTTCATGAGCCATGCCTTTCAGGAGTGTGGAAATGAGATTTCATTATTGGAAGTCATTTCAGGGATTGAAAAATTAGATTTCTTAGCATCACCAAATGATTCCCAAGGCTCTCATGTTCTCTTTACAAGAAAAATTGCCCTAAAAAATGAAAGGGTGTTTTACATGGTCCTGAATATGGAGGTGAATAGGTGGATTTCACTTACAAGGTAGCCTTCTCTGGAGGCTATTAAATGCAGTGCTTAGACCAGACTTCTGCACAGAACAGCTGATTAACACTTAATCTTCTCAATCTACAGAGAAGTAAAAGAATGGAATCCAATGTTTCTAACTCTCAGTTGAGTGTGTATTAACATTTTAACCAGCATAAACTTTATCCTACACTGAAAAGAATCCAGATGTTTACTTATTATTATACTAAGATTTCTATCATTTTAATGATATGATATGATACTGAATTATATCGGAAATAAAATATAATGTAAAGGATTATTTATTTATTTATTTGATTAATCATCTGCCTCAATCAGTGAAGAAACTCTAAAATACAGCTTATAAATAGTATCAGCTGCAGGCTTGCAAATTGCTTTTGTACAGAATCTGGAAAGGTATTGCAATTTCACAGAGTAATAGCTCCTACAAACATACAAACATGTCATGCTGATTTGATCTACGAACAATTTAAAAATAATGCAACAAATTCACATATAAGAATAAAAGTGTATGTTTGATAACACAAATGAGCAAGATAAAGAAGGTTGTCTAATTTTGACCAATTCCAGTGACACAATTATTTAATTAAAACAGATTCTCTGACTATACTGTTCCTTACCAATGTACTTATGTACTTTCTTGCTTGTTTAATCTTTATTCCATATCTTGACAGTTTGCATTAACTTTTCAGACTGAAGTAGCAATGATGATCTTATCTATGCAATTAAACCCCATTGATGGGGTGGGGAGGCAGTTATTTCTGAGAAGGGTAGTGTTAAATAAGCCTTGTTTGCTTGTCTCATTCAAAATCCCCAAATCCCCTGCATCCTAACTAAAGCTGTTTCCTTTGTGGAAATAGAGCAATCAGCAGTACAATCACTTGAGAAAATCAAGGCTCATCCAAATTTATAATAATCATAATGCTGAAACATCAAATAGCATAGGTAAATAAACCATTAACATTACCACTATTCTGATCTCACAAGAATGTAGATCTGAAATCTGGAATCTCACTATTCAGACTATTCACTTTCAGTCCAAGTTTATTGTTTATGTAAGTTCAGTCTAAAGGCTGAATAAATAAAGTCTAAAGGCTTTCAATTTACAAATATATTGAGGATACAGGTAAAGGTCCTAGCACACGTAGCAGAGATGATATGATGGACAAATTGCAAAAAGATATACAGAATGAAGATCAAAAAAGAATCGTGACTTCACTGGCACAGATAGCTGTTGTCAGCCCTTCCAGGTGAACCAGACAGGAAACACGAGTAAATGAACTAATTCTACTTTATTGTAAGGCTACATTAACAGACTCCTGCAAGTCTGAAAGTACAGATCCCCCACCCTCCCTATTTTTTGCTTGAGTGCTCAAGACGGGTCTTTCCTAAGTTTCTTCTTTAGACTCCTACCCTCTCGTGGACTTCCTTTCCTTTTATCTGATCATTCCCTATGCAGCATCTCTATCATCTGTTTTCCAAGATCACCCTTACATTCCATCACAGCTGTTGATCCTGCAATTGCATCTTAAAATAGTGGATCCCAGGATGTCTGATACTAGCAGAACACTCTGGAACTCCTAAGATCAATGTTGCTTCAAGGCTTGGTTAATCTTTGAAGGATTTAGGATCTAAGAGGCTGTGTTGTGGATCGGTCACAACTGTATTATACATGGACAATCTGTGTTAGATAGGATAGATTAAAGGGTCTGAGTGACGTGCAATTAAAGAAGCAATGGAGGCAGCAATTAATAGTATGGGTTTCCTGACACTATAAAATAAGTGTGATTAGGAAAAAGACATGATTTTTATTTCACTTGAAGCTGTGTTGGTTGGGAAATATTGTCTGTGTGGGTGTGTGGGTGTACACACACATTCTTCATATGTATCTGCATGTCAGATAAGCCAAAAAACAAACAAACCCCAAACTTTATCCAGAATGATATTTGAACACAATCAAGATATCATCAACATAGTTTAGAGTTCTATGATCATTTATCTCAAGCCCTCATTGATAACTTTAGGTATAGTTATAGTATAGTTATACTAAAGTATTAATTGTGGCACCTGGCAGCTGCCATCAAGAACAGACAATGAAAGGATACAGTGAAGATTTGCACTTCTATTTGTTCTGGAAGTGCAGACAAATTGCATTTTAGGTCTGGCAGGGCTCCTAGTCTGGTCTTCAAATCTTGTACTACTTTAGTTGCTAGCTCTTTCACTCAATTACTCAAAGTTCTTTCTGAGCAAATTGCATTGACTGTGGATTCATTTTTTGTTCCTTTGCCAAAAAGAAAGAAAGAAAACAAACAAAAGCTGCTTGAAAGCAAACCACTTCTTTTCGGGTGGTTTGCATCAGCTGTTCAGCACCACAGATTCGAATATCTTCATCTTGGCTGCTGCTTTCAGATGAGGATTTTTTTTAAACCCCTTTTTTCTTGGATAGCTGCATGGATAATTGAATTTTCTGCTCACTTATATTTTGCACTGTTGGTCATTTTAACCTGCTTTCACATGAAATCCCACATTAACAAAGTGCCTGATTGATTTCAAGAAGTGGTTTGGTAAACAGCTGCTTGTGGAAGTGTTGGAAAACATTAAGCAATCTTTAATGGTGCCATGTGCTTTGTAATAAGCAGGATATTTCAAAACATAATGGGGGTCTTTTAGTTTTACACAAGAAAGCAATTTATTTTAGTTATTTGCATTGGAGATGAACTACTTCCATGTTGAGTTGCCTGTTGCTGTTTGAAGAGAAGTACCACAAAAGAATCCAGTACTGCATCTGGTCATTATCCTTTTGTCTGAGGCAGACAGATGACTGCAGTTGTATTGTCCAAGTGAAAATTTTCCACATTTGCCCATAATGATTGTAATGCACAGCTGTGCAGGCAGATTCTTAATAGACCCTACATAATGACAATCCAAAGCTATAAAGATTAGTTCACAGCAGATTATATATTATTGAATATGCACCATACTTACATCTCTTATGTCTTTGGGAATGAGCTCCTGAAAGATGTGCACAGCACCTTCCTGAGCCTGGCTTTTGCTGAGTTTCAAGAAGAAATCCTCAGTGCTTGGATTTTATAATTTCTCATCACATATGTTCACCAAGCTAGGTGTCAGGCATGACCCTCATTGTTAGCCAAAACAGTTGCATAAAGCATAATTAAAAGAGTTAAGGTGTGCAGAGATGGATGAGCAGGAACAATTGCCAAACTCCTAAATGGATGTAGGACAAGAAAGATGAAAGAAAACAACCAAATAAGGGAACCAAATAGGTTCCTCTGGACACATCTCTGCATACGGTACTTTTCTGCAGCTCCACTACACCAATGAAACCAAGGTCTGCTGTCCAGATGAGCAGAAATTCTGGCACATCATTATATTGAGTTACTGATGTGGAAAATTTCCAGACAATTGTACTTCCCAAACCTATATGACCAAGAATGCAATTATTTAATTATTTATTTGCCCCTGTCCCCATGGTGTTGTGACCAGAACAACAAAAAAATGCAAAGACAAATATTTAAGGGAAATGTTCTCAAGTGTATGTGTATGTGTGTGTGTGTGTGTGTGTGTGTGTATGCATTTATGTGACAACAGCTGGATGACCTTGGGCCAGTCTCTCCCTCTCAGCCCAACTCACCTCACAGGGTCGTTGCTGTGGGGAAAATAGGAGGAGGAAGGAGTATTAGGAATGTTCCCTGCCTTGAGTTATTTGTAAAAATAATAATATATAAAATAAATAAATAAAAATAAATAAATAAATATTTTCTATTAAAGAAAATATTTTGCAAAAATGCTTACATTAGGAAGAAAGCACACAAACATATTTACACTAGAAGAAAAGCTTTTGAAAATAGAAACAAATTTTTTTCCTGTAAACTTGTTTTTAAAAAAACAGCATCCGGCTAATAGAATTTGGATGAAACTAATCCAAGGTTGGATTACGGAGAAACTGAATGAGACACAACTTGACAGATCAACCAACTTCTGTGAGAATGCAGACACAACTTTCAAGAGCACTTTCTCAAAAAGTGAAATACAGCAATTCAATCTGCAAAACACTGAAGGGATAGGTCTTATTTTGCCACAAAAGAAGGCAGCTGTTGAATTAGAAATGGTAAAAGCATTCTTACTGCCGCTGTTATCTCATTTTCCAAGGGCATGGAATGATATAAAAATACCACACTTAACAAGGAAGAAGCAGAATTTACAAAACATGCAGACATTCAAAACACTCTCTTGGCATGTTGCATCAACAAATTCCACATATCTTTAAAGTTTATCAGGTACAGCCCAGCCTTTCATTCCATTCTGAATCTTCTAATCTTTGTTACTAATAGCCAGTGGATAGAATACTCCATGTAGCAAGTGCTTCAAAGTGTTACAGCTCAGTCTAGAAATAAACAGGTCAGGGTAGATCCACCTTGTTTAACTGTCCGTTTGTGATGCAGATTTGTGATCCAGAAAATGTCTGTTCCTTTTTAAAAATTAACAATATGTAGAACATGCTCCAGACTGAACCAAGAGATGGAAGGAACTTGCATTTATCTTTTTACTTTAACTTTTTTAGCTTTTAAAAAGCCAAATGAGCTTACAACAGGGACATACTCTTTAAAAAAAAAGTGTTTTCTTGAAGTGGACATGAAACCATAGATTGTAGCTCAGAGAAAATTTTGAGAACTGATATTGATTTTCCAGCAAATTAAAATAATATATGTTAAAAATGGAAGAATAAATTAGCATCTGAAAACCAATTATACTATCATAGACTGGACTTATATAAAACTGTTCAACAATGTAATAGGATTAAATTATGGTTATGGGAATTCTATTCACGTGCAGAAGGCTAGGGAAAGTTTCAAATCGGAAAAGTGTGTCTCTCTCATCACATTCACACATGGAATGGAGCAGGTTGACTTTTCTCCATATGACCTAGCTTAATCCTTTTCCTCCCCTCCCTCAATTTCTTCCTTTCTTGTTGTGACACAACTTCAGAGCAACATCTGCACTGACTTTTATATCAGACAATGAACCTCAGACTGATCATCATTTTCTCTTGTCCGACATCTTCATTTTAAAGATGATCATCTTTTGAAGAAATCCTTTCTACTATATACTCAGAATTTGCCTGTTAATGTTATCCTTCTCTGTCTCTCTCTCTGAAACATTATAAGACTTTATCTTTTGAGAGCAGAAAAGGAATTGTTCACTTAAGTAGATTCAGTTTGATTCAAATAAATGATTCAGATTTAATATTTACCAGTAACTTTGTAATAATGTCATTCAATATGTTTAATGGTTCTTTACTTTCTCCCGAATGCCCATGTGATATTATTTTTGTATTTTTCAAAATGACCCTTTGTTGTATATTTTCTTTCATTCTGAAACCAAAATACTGAAAGATTAAAATAAATTGGCACAGCTTTTGGACAAGAGGATGGAAAGTTCAGTTTTAAGTGCATTAAGTGCATTGTTGATGCAAGAGACAGTACAGATATTAACTATGAAGTGCTGTCACAACGAGAAAGTGAGAAGGACAGAAGAGAAACTCACCTGCTTCACTCCATATACATGAATGGGATGAAAGCAGCTGGTCCTTTGCAGCTGCCATGGGGTCCTAGGAAACGGCATAGCTGCTTTAAAGAGTTACTGGAATGTGTGTTTGATTCTCTCCTAAACTGTAATCCTTGGTTCCATAGCATGGGCTCTACCACAGAAAAATCCAAAATTAGCTATTGATGTAAATGAAAGTGCCCCACTGATAATCTAAAGTGCCCTACAGGAGTAAGTGGTCTTATAAATGTTTTTGGAATAAGCTATGAAAGGGTTTATGTACCATTATGAGCACCTTGATTTGGCTTGGAAGGCAGTCAGAACCCAGCAGATCTGTTTCAACATGGGCTTCTTTGGGACTTTGGAGAGGCATCACTCAGTATGCTTTTATCACCTCTATCATTTCTATGAAGCAAGGATTAGCAACCTACAGCCCCAATACAGGTAGTCCTCAGTTAACAACCACTTCTTCAGTTACAGTTCATAGTTACAACAGTGCTGAACAAGTGGTACTTACAACTAGTCCTTGAAGTTGGGGCCATCCCAGCAACCCTGTGGTCACATGATTGCAGTTTGGGCACTTGGCAAATGGCTTGCAGTAATGACGGTTGCAGTGTCCCACAGTCACATGATCGCCATGTACAACCTTCCCTGCCAGCTTCCCACAAGCAAAGTCAATGGGAAAGCTGGCAGTGAAGGTTGCAAGTTGCTCTGGTAAGGTGCCTCCACTCCCACTGCTTTTTCTCCCAAGGAACCCCTGGGCAGCAGGGCAAGTGTGTGCCACAAGCAAGCAGGTGGCCACCTGCCTGGCTGCACTTGTGCCATGCTATACAACCCCTGGCCTTGCTGCACTCATGCTGCACACTCCCTGGCCTTGTGCTCATGTCACACTGCAGCATCCTCCTCCTCCACCCAGGGGCTTTCTGTAGCACTCACCCGCCTGCTGGTCTGCTTACAAGCCACATAAGGAAAGGCTTGTCATGACTGGGACTTGCAACTTCCTGCCAGCTTCTCCATTAATTTTGCTTAAGTCAAAGTCCCAGTCTCATGAAGTCCTTGCTTAACAATGGCAACGGAGACTGCTGAGATTGCCATCACCAAGCAATGCGGTCACGTGACATCACACTTTATGACTGCATCACTTAGCAACAGTCCCTATTCCCATTGTTGAGCAAGGACTACCTGTCACAAGTAGCCCTTGAACTAAATTCTAAAGCCCATTTTCACAAGTAGAAAAGAAACCTGAGAGATCAATGCTGGTTGCAAAGCCACCCTGTGCATCAGGTGGGATGACAGAATAAATAATTATTGGACTAGAAAACAGCAGAGGACATCCCTACCTGTCTTGTTCGACTTAAAAATAAAAGAAAATATGTAACAAACAGAGTGATAGCAAACAGGATGCATAGCTGAGGTAGAGATAGAAAGAGATGAGGTGGGATGCCAAAACAACAGAAATAATGCAATAAACCCTTTTATGGTGCTGAAGAAAATTAAGAAGAAGAAATTGGAATCTTAGCTAGCTTGCTTCATAAACTTTTTAATTGTTGAAGATATTTATTGCAAAGTGTTTATTGCTGTTTTTATGGTTTGTTAAGGATATAATCTGCTGTTTTATTGTTTTGCAATATAATTGATTGTACTCCAGCATGAAATCTTGATAGGATATAGGGCAGTATATAAATGGTTTAAATAAATAAAAAGCACCAGACAATCACACATATATCTAAGTGAATGAATGTGAAGGGAAACTAAAAAGCCAATAGTTGGTGTAATTATTCCTGTTTATATATACTTAAAACACAGACACACACTTACCATGGTAAAATAACAACGCATACCTGGGATGCAAGTGCAGATCTTAGAGCAAAGGGAGGTAGAGACATTTATTCTTGCTGCAATGATTTTAAGTTTTTCACTATATTATCATTGTCTGCTTATTCTTAAAAATAACCCACTTATATGCAAACAGTTTAAAAAGCTACATTTTTAATGTAAAGACTTACTATGATTCTTAGTGAGTAGTTAAACTTTTTAAAACTTTCATGTAGGTATGATCTTTCTGGAGCAATATACGAATATTCTTTTCTAATATGTTGATTCTAACATTCTGTATAGAAAGAAGTATAGTATTTTATTTCCCTGATCTTACAAATGCAATACCAAACTTTTATAGCACTGTATGTCCCTATATATAATTCATGGTTGCATGCCAGAAAAAAATGCATTAATTACTGGGCTTTAATAGTTGCCAGACTGATGGTGAATGTTGATCTCTAACAGTCCCTATTGGTGCTGGTAAATGTTCAAGAGGATCAGAGGAGCTTCTAATGTATGTTTGTATGTCTGAGTGCTGGATTAGGTTATATATACATTGCTTGATTCTCTTTATCTCAGTGATTCATAACTAAATATTTGAATCCTGAAAAGCTCTGTAGATTATATGAGAAATGACGCAGTGTTGCAGCCATCATGTAAGAACAACGGGAGAGTAAACAAAATGCTTTGCTTAATCAGACCAAAGGCCCATCTAATCCTCCGTTTCATTCCCATAACAGCCAATCAGATGCCTATGGCAATCCCTGAAGCATGATATGAATGCAAATGTATTTTCTACCCACTCATTCACATATATTCACACTTCATTTTTGTTTCCCTACATGTGGTATGTGTCATGAGTAAGGATGGCGAGCAGGGGGCTCCCATCCAGACTGTTAAGCGCATGCGTAGCACTGAGGAATTAGGTAGCCATTCAAAGAGACACAGATTGGGACCGCCTTAACCTTTGGGGTTTATATGGCTGGTTTTTTCCCACACTTCTTCAGTTTGTTAGGATTCCTGTTATGTACAAGCAATAAAACATTAGAGACCAGTTCCTTGTCTCAGCGTGTTTCCTGGCAGTTAGGACAGTATGTGGAGAGTTACAGCCCCAACACTTGTGAAAATATATAGGACTCCTAATTAGTGATAGGGAAGCAATTGATTTGTTTCACATTTTAATATTCATTGGCCTAATTTTCACTTTCTAGACTAATGGATGAATCACATATGCAGGTATTCTTCAATTTTGGGACTTTTCAAACTTTTTGTATTTCAATTCTGCTAATAAAATATCTGTATCAGGAGGACTAGGCCAAAGACCCCCAAGAGAGATTCTTTCCCCAACGGAGAAGAAGAGGATTGGCTGAGCAGATCCAGGAGAAGGAATCAAGCCACACTCAGCATGCTAGCCATAAGGCCAGCACTTTCCTTATCTCTCTCTCATTCTTGATAAGCCCAGAAATCGGGGAGGGAGACAGAGTACAGAAGGAGGAAGTGAAGCAGTTAGAGGAGAGCGAGAGGGGAATAGTCCCTGGGAGAGTAAATCTGACACCGGGTTAAAGCCAGGATTTAATTTTCAATGATTTTTGTTTGCACAGTTAAGAGAAAGATTTAAGGTACTGTAGACAATAGGACATTTGGAATTGAGTATCAGAAGACAGAAATTGAAGTTGAACTATGTACAAATGACCATGGAATTACTAAAATGTATAAGCTTTTACTGAAATTTGAAACAGAAGAACAAGTGAAAGAGTGTATGATAAAATGGGCTAAGGACTTTGGACATAACATATTGATGGAACAGTGGGAAAATATGTGATTAAAAGGATTGAAATGTTATAACTTAAAAGAGAATTTTTATAAAATGATGTACCCTTGGCATGTGACTCCAGAAAAATTGTCTAGAATGTATAAAGGTACTTCAAATTTATGTTGGAAATGTGGACAACACAAAGGATCATTTTACCATGCCTGGTGGACTTGTAAAAAAGCCAGAAAATTTTGGGTTCAGATAAACACAATGATATACAATGAATTTTAAAGATAACATTCAACTGAAACCAGAATTTTTCTTGTTGGGATTAATGGACAATCAAAACAGCCAGGGAAGATTATTTTTTATATATGATTACTGATGGAAGACTACTATGTGCATGAAAATGGAAAGACTCTGAAACACCCACAACAGAGGAATGGTTGGTGAAGATGACAGAACTAGCAGAGATGGCAAAATTAATTTGATTAGAGAAAGATCAACAACTACATTTTTCAGTCACTGGAAACCCCTTATGGACTTTTTTCTGAAAAAAGAGAAAACAAACGTGTGATTTATGCGTTTGAAGATTAGGAAGGATAGCTTATGGAAAGAAGGAAATTATGATGTAACCTTAGAAAGACAGGGTAAAATATAATTGTATCTATAACTGCTGTCAAGAAGATCAGAAGCCACTTCTTTATAACCTTTCCTTTCCTTTCCTTTTCCTGGCTTTTACTTTGTTAAAAAATTCATATATACAGTATGTATATATATGTGTGTGTGTGTGTGTGTGTGTGTGTGTGTATGCATGTATGTATGTGTGTGTATGTATGCATGTGTGTGTGTATGTGTGTGTGTGTGTGTGTGTGTGTGTGTGTGTAAACAAATAAATATCTCGAATTGAATTATCCATTCAGTCGTATCCGACCCTTGGCAATTCCATAAGCCAGCTCTCTCCATGATTTCTGATCTTGTACAGCTTCTTTCAGTTGCTTTATATTTTGGCCTGTGTCTGCTTTGATTACATCCAACCAGCGCATTCTTTGGCATCCTCATCATCTTTTGCCACTGACTGTTCCAGTTCCAAGCATAAGATCTTTCTCCAACAATGCTGATCTCATGACATGACCGAAGTAACTAAGTCTAATTTTTGTTATTTTTCCTTCTAGTGACATGACCAATTTTATGTGCTTCAACACTTCTTTATTGGTTATCTTTGCAGTCCAAAGGATGCACAACAGCCTCCTCCAACACCATATGAATTAATTTTCTTTCTATCCACCTTTTTCAACATCCAACTTTCACAGCCATATGTAGTTATGGGGAACACGATAGTATGGACTAGTCTACACTTAGTCATCAAGCTGACATCCTTGTTTTTCCAAATTTGATTCATACTCATCATTGCTAGCACCCCAGCATGATTCAGCATTTAATTTCTTGGCTGCATTCGCCATTTTGATTGACCAGTGATCCTAAAAAGGTGAATTTTTCCATGCATTCCACCTCCTCTCCATTAATTACTATTTCAATGTTTCCATTCCTTGCAGTTGTCATGAGTTTGGTCTTTTTGATATTCAGAAAGAGGCCAAACTTTTCACTTTCTTCTTTGAGTCTCATGATTAGGTGCTTTAGGTCTTCCTAGGTTTCTGAGAGGAGGGTTGTATCATCCAATTACCAACAGTTATTGATGATTCTTCTGCCAATTTTTACCCCAATTTTTGATTCATCTAGCTCCAGTTTCCTGATGATCACTTTGGCATACAAGTTGAATAAGAAAAGTGAGAGAATGAAACCTTGTTGCACACCTTTCTCGATCTTGAACCAATCAGTGTCTCCATATTGAGTTTGTACAGTGGCTTCCTGATTTACATACAGTGATTTTACCAACTTCACCAAATGTAAAGGTCTGCTAGGGCTCTCCATAGTTTGTCATGGTCAACACAATCAAAAGTTTCCTGTAGTCAATGAAGCACATATAAATGTTCTTTTGAAATTCATGACATTTTTCCATCACGTTTGCAATGTGATCATGGGTGCCAAGACCCCGTCTGAAACCAGCTTGGACATCTGGCAGTTCCCTTTTGATGATTGAAGCCAGGCATTGTTGTATGATTTTCAGTAGAATTTTGCTAGCATGAGATATGAGAGCAACAGTACTGTAGTTGGAACACTCCTTTGAATCCCCCTTTTTGGCAATGGAATAAACACTGATTGTTTCCAGTTATGTGGCCATGTGTTGGTTTCCCAAATTTTCTGGCACAGAGCTCTGATAATTACAGTTGGTACTGGTCTTAGCAATTCTGCAGGGATGTTGTCAACTCCTGGGGCCTTGTTGTTTGGCAATCGTTCATTGCCCACTTGGCTTCTTCATCAAGGATGGCTGGTTCTAATTTTGTTTCCTTATCCTCCTCTCTTTGATGTTGCTCCTCTATACTAGTAGCATACAGCTCTTCCTCATATTCTCGCCATCTATTCTTGACACCTTGTTGGTCAGACAATTCTTTCCCTTGCTTATCCTTGATGATACCCTTGCGAGCCTTGAACAGTGCCCGAATCTTTTTGATTAGTGCAAAAGCATTCCTAGTGTGTCCTTTTGTATAATCCTCCTCTAATTGTTTGCAACACTTCTCCCAGTAAACTTCACTATCTTTCCTTGCTGCCCTTTGGAAATCAGCATTTAATCTTCTTACTTCTTCATGATTCACTGCTTTAGCTGCCTTCCTCCTCTCAGCTATTTGGATGGTATTCTCTGAGAGCCATCTACACCTTTTCTCTGCCTTCTTGAATGGTATGTAATCATCTGCTGTGCTAGTGATAAGCGATTTAACTTCTTGCCATAGTTCATCACGCATTTTCTCAGCAGTGTCTAGAACTTCAAACCTATTTTTAACTTCAATTGCATATGTGGAAGGAATTTTGGTGACGTTAAACTTTTTTGGTGGCATTGTCCTCTTGATGTTACATAGTTTGACTATGATCTTGGCCACCAGCAGTTCATGGTCTGAGCCACAGTCCGCACCTGGATAAATTTTGATTGCAAGAACTGAGCTGGTCCAACGTTGATTGTATAGGACATAGTCTATTTGATTGCAATGTATTCCATCAGGTGAGGTCCATGTGTATAAACGACACTTAAGCTCTTCAAACCATGAATTCATGATTCGAAACTGGTTTTCCTGACAAACTGTACCAATCGATTGCCTGCATCATTTCTTTCTCCCAGCCCAAAACTTCCAGTGATTCCTGCCCCTGTTTGGTTTCCTATTTTTGCATTAAAATTGCCAAGTAAGTAAATAATGTCGTTTTTTGGGGATTGTCCTCAGCGTAACTTCAATGGTGGCATAAAAATCCTCAATTTCTGGCTCATTTATATATATCCATATCCATATCGCATGAAGCTTGCTTTTTTTTTCCCCCCTAAGTCAAAAAGCCCCAAATACTGGCTTTGTCCCCAGTAGACAACCTGTTCCAATCCCCTGGTAAAGGAAGTCAAATGCAACTATATTGAATGTTTTGGCAATTTTTCACTTCTAGATAAGTCAGATTGACATCACTTGGTTACAATTTTCATTCTGTCAGTAGTGGGTGGCAGGAGGGATCCCCAATGTATTGCCAATGATTATATTACAGTCATAATGGACTCAGGAGCCTATAAATTTCATTAAAAAGAGAAATGCAATAACATCATATTTTTCTAAGAGCCCAGATAAGGAGATAGATGTTACCCTTGCCTAGACTGTATATATCATGAAGCTAAATTGTATATCGTACTTGAGAATATTTAAGCAAACATTTGTCTCTCTTGTCCAAATTTTGTAAAATTTACTAGAATTAAAAAGAAGCAGTCAAGTAACATTCTGAACGATTTCTGGGCTTCTGTATAAAACAGAGAAAGAAAGCATTTAATTAAGAGAAAGGTAGATCTGTGCTTCTTTTGGTGACTTGCTCTCAAAAATTACCAATCCAAGAGTTTAATGTAGATAGGAATGAAACAAATATCTGACAAACCACTATAGCTAGCAATAAAATACAAATAGTGTTAAAACTGAAAATTTAGCACTCAGCAGTTTAAAACCCATCAGATGTGGACTTTGATCATGCAGTTGCAAGTGCCATCTTGAGTTCTTTTTTAACACTACTCCCAACCCCCACAGAAACCCCCACCCAATGGCCTAAATGGCTACTTCCAACTTTAAGATTCTAACAATTTGGGCTTGAATGTGTTCTACCAGGTTCCTCTGTTGGCTACCTATAACATGATGAATTATATTCCTTGGCACTGACCTCTAACCTTTATCTATATAGAATATACAGATGATAATGACATTGAGAAACAACATTCTTCAACATTCTTCTCTCTTGTCCATATGTTTGATGTCACATGTAATATTTCATAATACCGCAATCTGCTAGAATCACATTCAGTCATATTGTTAAAATATTGGGTGAAACTACATCTCCAAGCTCTATTGCTCTATCACTGAGAGGAAAGGAGGTTTAATATTTCTTACTTCAAGTGTAATGCCCCTTTTAAATGTGTTGTTGACTAAACTGTGTAGCTGCATGGGAGTTACTGATAAAATAATGACACTGGAAGGGTTAAATCCCTGTTCCTGGATGTAGAGCAACTCCATGACCTGTTGAAGAAATGAAAGCAATTATTGAGTTATTATTTGCAATTTTAAAATAACTTGTTAACTGTCAAGGTACAACTACTATGTATTTGGCTTAGGTTTTTCTATTGTGGGGAGGAAAGAAGTCCCATATTTTGAGTTCCTATGATTAGAAATGAATGAACATTTTTAAGAGGAGATAGTTCTACACATATGTATTAAACTAAGGTCTAAGTAGTTTCAAGACAAAGATATGAACGAACATTTACCTATCTATGATCAACATTTTTCTCTTCCCTTCTTGAATATTATGCCTCATATATTCACTTGTTTGTCAGATTCAGGACAGCTTGTATTATGCAAAATTGCCAAATACTTTTTGAAGGTGAAAACCCAGATCCTGTATCCTTACTCTTCTTTTATTACTTTTTAAAATCAAATTTGGATCAAGACAAGAAGAGAAGTGCTGTAATCATTGTCTTTCACAATTCACTAGGTGGCACACTTTTCTTTGATTTACTTCTATAAAACAATGAATTAAATCTCTTTCTTATATTTGTCTATAATCTGGCAAATGGGATTGTTCTATATCTCTGGAGGCCCCATAAAGCATGGTCCTTTAACTTCCTGATCTTTTAAATATTAAATAGCCAAAGCCTGATCTATGTCCCCATAAAAAACTTTTTGCATCTTTAAAAAAATATTTCCTGAAAAAGGCTACTTTCTGAAAATTAATTAAACTACTTGTCTTATTTTTAAGTTCCTTGAAAATATTATAACTTAGCTTGTATGAATTGTGCCATGAAAGGTAAATCAGTAGATTAAAATAAGATTGGTGAATTCAGTGTGCCATGCAAGCAATCATTGGCCACCGAACTCCTGCTATAGCTGTTTTTGTGCTGGCTTTGCCAACCCTGTGAGTGGTATCCATCATTCCAAATCTATAGAAGACAGTTAAAAGTGTTGTCAAGTGGCCAAGAGTGGAAAGGGCCCAAATGTAGACTTTTTTAAACTTTTGAGTTTTGGGGGGTATTAAGGAGCGAAAAGATGCCTCTGTTCTCTGTGTTTCACATCTTCAAACTTCCCTTCCCAAATGGTCATTGTCCACAATCCCCTTCTGGAGGGAAGTGTTCCACATGCCACTGAAAGCTAGATATGGCCCTTGAGTCAGCAGAAGGTATGCACTATCACTTTAGGAAAACCTCAAGACAATGAATTCTGTGGCTTTTCCTTGAATATATTACATAAGGTACCAAACTGAAATGGTTTAAATATTACTAATTTAATAATTCATTGGATTTTTCCCATTTTAACGGGAATAACGTTTTAATGTTATTACTCATTTTTTATTCATGGTTATTTTTCTTATTGATATTTATTGTTGTGTACCAGTACCAGTAATATTTATTTGGTCAATGACCAGCATTGTTATGTATATTTACAATGACTCCTGGGAGTCACCTTATTTTTTAAGTCCCTAAAGGAAAGGTATAAAAATTCTTTAAAAAAAAATGTGTTCTTGATAAATATATTTTTGACAGTTTCCTTATGCTGCAAGCCAAAGTACCCTTACATGGGAATAAACCTTATTGAAACTAGTAGGTTATGACTACATGTATAGGGTATCACTGTTAATCTTTCACTTCTCAGCTCATTTCCTTCCCCATCGGCTGCCAGTAATAGAACCTGGTGCCAAAGATGATTCACAGTAATCAGCAAGGTCAAGGAGGCTTAAAAGGCTATAGAGATGAACCCAATTTTTCTTCTCCTTTACTGAGGAGGAATATGCTCTGTACAAAATCCCTACTGTGAAACTGTAATCATACATCAGAGGACAAAATGGCAGTTTAATAATATTCTATTTATGTTCTTGGGGTGAGCCATATACTTCCCTTAACACACCTGTGCTTATTTGTGAATGTACGGAGGCTTTAATCTACTTCTGAATCTCTTTCATTACTGGAGCTAGGATTATTATTGAGCTGGACTGAGAAATATCATTGCCTTCTATGTCATGAACCAGGGAAATGGGATAGTAAGGGCCTTCCCCAATTGGACTTCCTCTAGGCATTCACTTTTATAACCTGGGATACAACTCTTGGTATATTTCTATTAAAGCCTCAATCACTGAAAATTATCTGGGTAGAGAGATTCTTCCTAGTTGTATTTATACAAGATAAAGACTGGTTTGCCCCAAATTGAGATTTTCATTCTAAAATGGGAAACTCATTCAGAGAGATTGACTGTTTGTTGTTATTTGCCTCTTAGGACATTGTAACATGATCAGTTTTCTTGTGGCTAGCTACCTGCTTCCTCTATCACACCTAAGCTTGTTATTGAAGATGATGAGGGCTCTGGGAAATTGTCTCCACCTGAGCTTCAGATGGGTGCCTTAAGTACTCCAGTACCAGGGGAGAGGAAGGGAGATTTAATAATCTTTTTGTTGGCCTAATAGACCACTTCTCACTGCTGTCTGTCACTGCTGAACAAATTACATTGAATGAAGTAGGCTGATGTGATGGTATGTGGAAAAGACCTTGGGAGACTGGGCCAAGAGACACTGCCAAGGGAATGGTCAGATAAGAGACAGCATAGCCTGCAGCTGGAAGTGGATGGGGCAAGAGGCTCAGAAGAGACCCGCCCTAGTTTCTTGGGCAGTAAAGGAGACAGGAGGCGGGAGAACTGTACTTTCAGACTTGCAAGATTGGTGTCAGCCTCATAGGATAAACCATATAGGAATCACAACCAGATGAGCTAATTCTACTTTATTGTAAAGCTACATTGACAGAATCTTGCAAGTCTGAAATATGTCTCCCCCCCTCCCCCATCTCCTTTACAGCCCAAGAACCAGGGAGGGTTTTTCTTTTTTTGTCTTTCCAACGTAACATCACAGCTGATAAAGGATTCTGAAGACTAAATTACATGTCTTAACATAATTTCATTTAGTGAAATGGATGTTTTTTCCTGTTAGTGTCAAGAAGCATGTATCAAAATATTTTTGTTCACTCATTTAGTAATTATTGGAGTAAGAAGAGGGAACTTGCGGCCCTCCTCTATAAACATATTTAACTTACTTTGTGGTTTTCCTTAAAATGCTGAATTATTGTTTGTCATGGGGGGCTTGGATTCAGAGTCAGAAGACAAAGAACGGCAACCAGTTCCTGAAGTGGCCTTGGAAGAGGAGCAGTCAGATCTGTGGTCACTGGACAAACAGCCGCCTGAGCAGGCAGAGAAGGCAGGGCCAGCCAGCGATCAGCAGCTCAGGGAAGATGAGGACTCAGAATGTAGTTATTTATTTATTTATTATCCCATCTTTATTATTTTTATAAATAACTCAAGGCAGGGAACATACCTAATACTCCTTCCTCCTCCTATTTTCCCCCACAACAACAACCCTGTGAGGTGAGTTGGGCTGAGAGAGTGTGACTGGCCCAAAGTCACCCAGCCGGCTTTCAGGCCTAAGGAGGGACTAGAACTCACAGACTCCTGGTTTCTAGCCTGGTGCCTTAACCACTAGACCAAACTGGCTCCGGAATTGCCACCCCCTCTCAGTGTGAGAGCACGGAGAGCAGAATGGAGAGCAGAACAAAAAGCAGATCAGAGGAAGTCAGCGAGGTTACTCGCAAGGAAGCAGTCTCACCTTCCTAAATGAGCCCCACCGGGGCTGCTGTTATTTAAGGAGAGCTACGAACCCAAGACTGCTGTTGGAAACAACCCTTCGTTAACTCCGACTCTCTGAGCCTTGCCTGTTGACTCTGCACCTGGACCGGCTGACAACCTCCCCAAAGCCTTGGATTCCTGGACTGCCTGACCTTTCTTGTGCCTGGACTTTGAACTCTTCATTTAGGCAAGTTGCTGGACTTGTGAGAACTTGGTTGCCTTTATGTGCATGTGTTTGCACATTGCTTTTTGGTGCTGCTTGTTTTAAGTAAAAGTTTGCAACTGCCTCTTGTATATTGGTGTGTGCCTGGCCCGAGACAGGACATTGTTATACTTAAGGTCATTTTAAAAAAAAGTCATTGGTTCAGAACTCATCCCCAAATACTTTGTTATAACTACAACTGAATTTGAAGCAAAAAGAAGACTTTAAGAGTGTGGTTAATCAGTTTACATATTGCCAAATTCTCAATTTATGTGTCCTTTTACATTGTTGAAGGAATGATTAGCAATTAGTTTCTTAAATCAGACTTGTGCCTTTTTGTCTACAGTAAACAGTAACTTGTCATCCCTCACAGATAAACCTGACAGGAAACATAATGAGATGAGCTAATTCTACTTTATTGTAAAGCTACGCTAACAGAATCTTGCAAGTCTGAAAGTACAAATCTCCCACCCTCCCTATCAACCACCTGAGTAATTAGGGTGGGTTCTTCCTAAGTTTCTTTCTGTGGCTGTTACTCTGTTGCGGGCTCCTTTCTCTTTTATCTGATTGTCCCCTGGGTGGCATTTCTTCCCCACATCTTCCAAGGTCCCCCCACATTCCATCACACACCTTCATTAAATACATCAATCCATACTAAACAAACATACCCCACATAAATCAAACTCACTCATAAATGGACTATTTTGGATTCCCTATCAGTTGATCAACTGTAGCTTCTTTTAATTACATTTCAACTTACGCAATGCAGTTAGCATCTCTATGTATATTATCTTTATTCTGCTACTTAATTGTCATGTCATCTCTATATAATTAAATAAATCAACAAAACAGAGCCAATTTTGTTTCTCAGATGCACAGTAACTGTTAATGGAAATATGAATTTTTCAACAGTAAGTATCACACATCCCTCCTTTTTCTTCATAGAAAATACATGCCACAGCTTTTTCTTGCATGAATATATCTCTTTCAGACTAAGTGTCTAAAGATACAGGGAAAAGTAAATGGATCTTGTTGTCTCTTATGAGCTTTTCTTTTCCATATTGTGCGGTATTAATGGTACTTACTCTACAGGGAAATAATCAAAGAATGTTAATGTAATATTGTGGTTCAGGAAAGAAACATGACAGCAGTACATTCCTGCAAATTGAATTTAATGAGCTTCTTAGCACTACACGAGTGACTCTTTGAAACACAAGCTATTCAATTTAGATCATTTTGATTATAATTAAATCATTTCACATTTATCATGGGGGCAAGTTAAATCTTAATTAATTGGACACTTGCATTGAAAAGTGATACTATTTCCCTCTTGCCTCTCACGTGTTTGCATGTGAGGTTTCCCGCCTGAGCAGCAGCCTTGGTTCTCATTCCCCCTTGGACAAGGGCCAAGCAGATTTGTAGCATGAGCACTGTAAGAGAAATCTGTGTCCTTGAAGTCTGCATTCCCTGTAGAATGAGCCCTTTCATTGCAAGGACCCCACATTTCCAGGCTGAAGCAACACACCTCGAGGGAATTTTCTGTGGAAAGAAAGACTGAGTTATAGAACTCTTTTAAACTTTCTGCTTTTCAAGGAGGGTACAGAGGGTGGGAAAATTAATCAGTCTACTCCTTCCTAAATGTCACCTTACCTCAGGGTATCTTCTGGGTCTTTTGTCAGTATCGGGACACAATACTGAGTGAACAAAAAACTTCTCTCACATATAACCAAGCATTTAAATTCTTGACATTCAGTTTTATAGTCACAACACTTTGCTGCCTCGTTTTTTTAGGACAATATTTCTTTTCCCCTATGGAAAAAGAGATAAAGCTGAAATCCATCAAAGAATCTTTGGCATCACTCAGCAGACAGATTGAGTGCTATAGCTAACTTTCATGGTGGGTTCCAAAATGGAAACTGTTCCCCCCCCCCCACAAATTACTTATTCAGTCTTGTTTACCCAGCACACTGTAAAGCCTTTTCTTCGCTCATTCCAATGTGTTACCCTCAGCAGTACTAGTTCAGTACCATTCACTGAAATATACTGTCCTTGTGGTCAGAACGAACCAGAGACCCTTTCACATGTAGTGTTCCACTGCTCATTCTATGCCACTCTACATGCAGACATATCCTTACTGCCTCCTAACAAAAACTCAGCGTCTTAAGAGGGAGAGGCAATTTGTTTTCTGCTTGCAAGCCAGAACTCTACCATCATCAATAGAGTTGCTAAGTTTCTATCTGTAACAATTTCCATAAGAAGGCATAAGATGTCCTAATCTTGAAGTGATGACATTGTGAAGTATTTTTTTTAAATTTTACTATATTCCTATTTTATTTTATTTTATTTTATTTTATTTTATCATTTACACTATTTTACTGTATTTTATTCAATTCTTCCTTTTTTCCTGTTTTTAAGTTTTAATTTTTTTAAGGTTTATATGACTTTTATACTGTCTTTGGGTCAGTCTTCAGGTAGACCAAACTAGGAAACCAAAGTCATGAATGCTAATATTGTTGGGCAGTTTTGGGCTTCAGGGTTAATGAACATCATCTAAAGAACAGACTTCCTGATGCTTTGCCAACAACTGTGGCTGGCATTTTCAATGCTAATACTACTTTTATTATAAGATTACTGTAACAGAAACTTGCAAGATGGAATGCGCTTCTCCCCTCCCTCCCTTTATCTTCATGCAAACTAGGGAGGGTCTTGTCTGAGATGCTTACTCAGATTACAGTTCTGTCCTAGACTCAGATTTCTTTTATCTGATTATTGTCCTGGTAGCAGCTCTTTCTCCTGTTCCTCAGAGTTATTCCCTGTGACTTTTACGTCTTGTATTTGACCATTGTTTCTGAGGTTTTTTTCTTCAACTCACTGATGATAGATAGATGATAGATGATAGATGGATGATACATAACCTCTGATTATGTTCTACCAAAATGTGTGAAATCATAATTTGATTCCTCCACCTCCTCCTCCTCCTCCTCCTCCTCCTCCTGACTCATAGCTATGTCAATCAATAACCCATTGTTATCTCAATTAAAATTTCTTTCTTGATTTTCTCAGACTCTGTTTAAGGCTTCAGGTGATCTGTGATACAAGTGGTGAAAGGAATACAGTGGGGAAATCTTACCACTTGGAAATAGTGTTACAGTCCTAGACTTTGTTTCATGAAGCTTAGGAAGCTCTCTAAAGTCAAGGCATACTCTTTCCCCCATATTCCCCATAAGTCTTCTCTCTAACTCCAATGACAGTAATTAATGTTAGCAATAAGAATAGGATAAAATTCTTCTTATTAATGAGAATAATGTGTATGTATGTATGCATGTGTGTGCATTTTAAATGAAAAGGGAAAATCAAAATTGAAAAGTTGTTTTTGGTTTAGCTCTATTATTGTTTGTTGTTGGCAAATGGATGGACTGTCTTCTATCCAAATCTATTCCAAACCTGAAATGGAGAAACCCAGAAATTCCATCAATTAAATAAATGTTCAAATGAGCCAAGAAAAATAATTAAAGGTACCTAAATGGTAACATTTGAGGCTGTATCAATATAGACTGACGTTGTAAGTGATGACAAAATTAAGGGTAAGGGTTAGGGAAAGAAGGGTGATTAAGAGCATATACTAAAGTCTCTGCATATAGTACAGCAGCAGATATATGACAGGGCTGTGTGAGAAACTGGCATGGAAAGGAAAAATAATATATGCAAACAAATCAATTCTATATCCACAGTCCAAAACAACACAGTTCAGAATTCTTAACCTCATTTTATATATAATGTGTAGAATAGCTCTGGGTTTATAACTAAATTCTAGTGTATTTGGCCTTTGCAATCCAGTTAGGTAAGCTTTAGCCTATTGATTTCATTAAAATTAAACATGCTGAATTCTGTGTTGGGTGGGCCATTATGTTTCAAAATGTCAAGATTTCTCTTAAAAGAAATCTAAGAAAGAAAAATGATGGCTTCCAAGGCTGTGTAATAGAAAGGCTTTTTAGTACTTCAGCTAGCAAATATAATTGTATTTGGAGGTAGGGAGTTCCAAGTCTTTACTACTTTCACCCAGTCATAAAATGAATAGATATCAGCATTTTATTCTGTGCAGCACCAGTTTGGAAGAAGCTCAGAATGTCCTGAATAGCTGGATTGCCACAAACCACAGAAAGTAATCACGTCCTGTAACCAGCCATGCCAGTTTCCCCCCCATAGTAGAATGGAGTGTATGTCATCCTGTAATTCTATTTCATCCTCTTTTTCTCCCATTTCCTTCCTTGACCTGGAGAAATTGTTGTTCACCCTTTTTCTTTTCCTACTGACATAATGTTTTGCAATTCAACAACTGACACTGAGATCACTTGAAATCGACATAGCAAAATTCTTTCTAACAATGTAATTCCATATCTGTCTGTCTGTCTGTCTGTCTGTCTACCTACCTATTTCTGGAGTGTTAATTTATAATTCTACAGTGAACCTATTTCCTAAAGTACCTTAGTAGCTATACTGTGGAGCGTATAGGATGAAAAAGTGGCAATCTTAAACTTCTTCCCCCAGAAGCCCTATGGATCTTCACATCCTGTAGCATTTGCTAACCCATCATTACTCTGGCTTAGGTCCAAGGTCACAGATGAGTCATTTCAGATGGCAAACAAGTCCTTTTATTCAAAGGAAGACAGCCCAGCTCACATAGCAATCAATACACATAAAATAACAGTAAGTAACCCCTCCCTGAAAGGGATACAGTCAATATATATAATATAAATTGGACTTACCAGGGGCAGTTCCTGACAACTAACAACTGTCTTTAAAAGCATAGTACCCTTATGCCATAACTTCCCCCTTTCAGAAGTATCTTCAGAAGGTCTAATTTACCTTTTTCTCTTCACTATATTAGCATTCTTTATTGCTACACTATCCATTTCATCAGTCTTATGGTGGATTTCAGTAATGCTGCTGGTTCTCAGGAAGGAGGGAGCACATTCCAAGGAGGAGGACAAGATAAGAGGAGACACAGTCCAGGAAGCAATTGTGGGAAAACAAAGAGGTTCATAATAGCCCCACCCTAGAGCATTCCCAGGTTATTTCCTCTTAGGTTAGGTAGAGTCGCTTTAGTCTGGCAAGGTTCTGTCTGTTTGGTGTTAGCAAATAAAGAACTGAAGTTTGGCTGAATTGATTCGTCATCATTCTTGGGCTGGGCCTGACAATCTGAAACCTTACAGGTGGCTTCACTAGTGGCCCACTTCATGTCTATACAGGAACTGGATAAGCTGCCTGCACTCAAAATGAATTTTCTCTCTGTGGTCAACATAGTGTAAGACTTCTATGCTAATTTCAGGATTTGCAGCCATCTCTGCAGTCTGAGTTGTCACTGTAGCCCCATCTTGCTTAAGATCACTTTCATATCTCTTGCCTTGTTGAGTCTCTATGTTGTTGTTGTTATTATTATTATTTATATACAGGTAGACCTCACTTAGTGACTGCTTTAGGCAGCAACTGTTTAAAGTTATGACAGTGATGAAAAAGTAACTTTCTGAACAATGCCCACATTTACAACCTTCAAAGCGTCTCTCTCTCAGCTATGTGTTTGCCATTACAATCAGTTAGTACATACTGTCCTGTGCCAGACCGGTTTTTTTTTATTCTCCCCCCACCTCACAGAGCAGAGAGATTGCCTAAATAAGCAATCTCTTCCTGAGCTGCTTTCCTCTTCAAAACAGCACTTCCCTAAAAAGTGCTAACCCCAAGTTAACAAGCTCAGCTCTGTGACCTTAATTAGCTAGCTGGCGACTGCTGCTTGTAACTGACAAGACTTTAATCAGTTTCACACCTTTGGCTTTTGTTTGCCTCCTAAGCAGTTTGGAGCTTGGAGATCGGAGGACACTGGGCAAACAGCCAGTGCCAACACATTCCTTTCAATATGTATTCCCCATTGTGTACCTGCTTGCTCTCTTGTAATCCCTTCCTCTCCAATAAATGTAAATACAAACATCAATTCTCTTCTTGCTAATTATCCAAGCACTGGGGTGAGCATTCCAAAGGGCAGGGGAGTGGGAGGAAAGGGCTATAAGATTTGCCCTTTTACCCAGCTTCTTCATGAATCGAGTTACAGAAACCTTCCTACAGTTTGGGCTCACCCAGCTGTTTGGGGTCATACCCTTCTGACACTGTAAAGCACAGGAAGGCTGAAGTAAAATTGTAAGCACAGTTGTGGTCATGTGATTTTCCACTGCGCAACTGCTTTGCTTAATGACCAAGTTACCAGTCCCAATTGTGGTTGCTAAACAAGGACTACCTGTATCACCAGATGCCCAGTTTAGTGCTTCTCTCTTTTCTGAACAACAGAAGCTGGAATCCATCTCTTGTGTCATGTTTATCGTTCCAATGTTCTGAATACATCGTAACGTTTCGCATGTCACTTTCCTGATCCGTGTTTGCAGAGTGGGGATTTCCAGCCGTGCCAGGCTGTAATCTCCTTACTGTAACTGTGGAATGTATGTTTGGGTTATGGAATGTCTTCAAGGTTACTTTCTCAGGCCGATGTGGGCAACCATTGCTAACACCTGGGAGGGGGTGGTTGCTAAGCAGGAGCGAGGGCGGAACCGGGTTTGAGGCGAGGGTTTTTAGTTTGTATTTGGCGCGCTTTTGCTCATTCTCAGCTTTCTTTGTATTTGCACACTATTCTTTCAATAAATCAGTTTTCATTAAGAACCCACTTGTGAGGCTGAGTATGTCAGAATAGGCAACCATTACATGTTGTCTGTCTGGAATCTAACTTCTTTACCCACCTTTAACGGGGAGAGTTACATTGCTGCTTTTGGTATTGCTGCAGTGAGATGAAACTAGAATGTACCCTCTTTGGAATCTCAGGTGCCAAACAGATTGTCCTGTGGGAACACCTCCCCATTAATGGCTGCTAGGAAGCAATAAATAAATAAATAAATAAATAAATAAATAGCCCTTTCACTGGTATATTCCTCAAATGAAGTAATGCAGATTGGAACCATCTGAGAGCACTTTTCTTCAGCATCAGTTTAATTGAGATAGAATGGATGTCCTTTATGCCCAACTTGGGTGACCGTTCCTGCATTGCTTGACTTGCAAATTTCTCCTTGGTAGCAACCCTGGCCCTAATTTTGCTATTTGCTGGGGAAGAAACGTAAGCCTCAAATCCCATATCTAACTTAAATAGCACTGGTACTCCAGCCACAGTTCTAGTAGCATGCCATGCACCATTTCTTTTTTACTTGGTGTGCCTGAGGTTCTGAATATACAGGTAGTCTGTATTTAGTGACTGCCTCATTTAGCGACCATTCACAGTTACAGCGGTGATGAAGAAAGTAACTTTGCAACCAATCCTTGCATTTATGACCTTTGCAGGTCTGTAAAGCAAAGGAGAGCTGAAGTAAGACCATAAGCACAGTTGCGGTTTTATTAGTGATCGCTTCACTTAACAACTGAGTTGCCCATCCCAATTGTGGTCACCAAATGACGACTACCTGTAACGTCTCCACAAGCAGCTTGTGTATATATTTTTGTCTGTTGGCTGAGACTTGCTTTGTTGTACAAACTTTTCCAAAATGATTTTTGCCAGAGCATTTATAACACACAGCGCTGAATGCTAGTCAATTTCTTGGCACATGAACATTTCCACAACACCTGCACATAAACTTAGTACCTGTCGCTCCTACTGAAAATTTACTAGCTCTTGACTGAGCCAGAATAGCTGTGTATTTCTGTAGCCTAGAAGGATGCCTATAAGGTGTCTGCTCCAGAGCAGTGTTGACTTGCAAAGCATATATCTCACTCCCGGAAGCACTCAGAATTTGCCTTTGGATGCCAAGGCTTCTTCTGCTCTGGCTCTTTCTACTGCTTGATACAGGGTCAAGTCACTGTCCGAAAAGTCTTTCTTTCAGCATGGCTGACCGTACCCCACACACCATCTCCTCCTTTATAAGCAACTCACAAAGTTCTCTGAATTCATACCTCTGGGAGTCTTTTTAACCCTGTAACGTACAAATCAACACTTGTCTCCTCCTTCAATTCTTGTAAAAAAAACAAAACCTCTCTCTCAAAAGTAATGTTCCTCGTAGGGACAAAATACGCAGTGAACTTTTCTATTGTTATTTTCAGGTTTTGCTTATTTGCCTCCTGAATAAACTGTAACATGGTTGTAAATCTCAGGTGCCTCTTCACCAGCAAGATGCCAAAAACAAAACACACTGAAACTGCTTTTCCCACTCAGACCCACTAGCAATCAGATATAATTGAAATGCCTGAAGTCATTTAGGCCAATTTTCTGCAGCAGTTCCTGCAGTTAACAGGCTGCCAAAGGCTGGAAGTGAGGCCATTTAGAATTCACTCATTTCTGACACCACGTGGCATTTGCTGGCCCAGCACTACCCCTGGCTCTCCCTTAGGTCCAAGGTCCACAACTGAGTCACTGCAGATGGCAAACAAGTCCATTTATTCAAAGGAAGAGAGCCAAGCACACATTGCAACATGTACACAGAGAGCAACAATAACAACACCCCACCACTGAAAAGGATACAGTCAATATATACGTAACATAAATTGAACTTATTAGGGATAGCTGTCTAACAGGCATCTGTTGACTGAGAACTCTTCTTACAGGCCTAATATCCATATTCCACAGCCTCCTGGTCCTTAGAGTGGTGGCTTAGTAGTTCTTGCAGCCATCACCTGTATTCTAGGAATTGCCTAACCTGGTGTCCTCCCCACTGTGCTTGTCATGTGTGAGAGATGGGGCTTCCAGACTCTGTGTTATTCTGACAACATATATATATATAAAGTAAAACAATTGCTATTGTGCAACCTTCTGGTTGTGTAGCAGCTGGACATGTAGCTGAGACACATGGCTTCTCTCCTTAGAAATAAACAAATCTCAAAGTTCCAATGTAGAAGCCCTTTTTAACTTTAAATATTGAAATGCAAATACGCACCTTTGAGGGAAAAGATAATTTTCAGAGCTGCCCAATTTTACAGGGAAACAACAGCTTCCCAATGACTTAAAAGATGGGAGGGGGGAAGTCTTGCACTATCGGATCACAAAATGGTAGTGGTCTGCTAAAAATAAGAGTGAATTCTGTTGGCAGAGTGCTTAGAAAGCATTTGGCCCAGGAGAGATCAGAAAAGTCACACATCAGGCATTTCTATAAAAATAGTTTTATTTACAGAAAACAAACATATTTAAAGGCTGTTTGCTGAGACGAGAGATTTCTCTCAGCTGCATATTCTCTGCAAGCCTACACAGAAGGGAAACTGAAACTAAAACAAGTTCAGGCAAGTTCCTCCCTTAGGCAATGCAACCATTAACATGTGAAAAGGGGACAATTAAATTCAACCTCTTCACTGGCCAAAATGATTAGTTACCATAGTAACCTTAATCTGTAGTAGAAAACATATTAACAAATTCAGATTCCCAGTTAATCTTAATGATGACCAAAAGAAAATAAAAAATAAAAATAAAAACTTGTTACAGAGTTAAAAAAAAAAAGTATTTTCAAGAGCCTTAAGGCTGCAAGGTGAATGCTCAATTTTCATACTTTTGCAGACAGTACACTCAAGAGGCAAAAAATCTAGCATTCTGTGAACTAGCATACACAGGATACAGGGATTAAATTTAGCACAATTCTTATCTAACTTTTTTTCCCTATTCCTATAGAGAATAGACTATCTTTGAATAAGGTTTTCCTGGGAATTCCATTTTAATCAGAGCCTGGGGATTTGGAAGCACTCTCACTTTTTCCTTTGCCTTGGCATACATTCTGCCTCCTTTCCCCTAGAATTGTCCCAGCAGTTTCCCAAAAGAACAAAGTTTCTTCTTATATAGGGGGGGGGGGGAGGAGGAGGTGAAGAATTTGATTCCTTACCTGACAATACCCATGTCACTCAAGAATCAATGTTGATTGAAAGGCAGTCACTGTATTGTCTGCCTCTCATAGCTTCTGTCCTAACAACCAGGAAACACACTGAGACAATGAACTGGTCTCTAATATTTATTGCTAGTACTTAACAGGAATCCTAACAAACTGAAGAAGCATGGGAAAAACCCAGACATATAACCCCCAAGGGTTAAGGCGGTCCCGATCTGTGTCTCTTTGAATGGCTGAACAATTCTTCAGTGCTATGCATGCGCTTGACAGTCTGGATGGGAGCCCCCTGCTCGCCATCCTTACTCATGACATCTTCTTTGGGTAATGGGGTGGGGTGGAGGTAATTCCCTGGATTAAGGATATTGTCAACCTCATTATGGGAGGGTGTGTTACCAGCAGTCTTAAGAACACTGTGGTATGCTTCCTCTTTAAGTGGCTGTCTCTGGATCCAGAGGTGTTAGATAACTGGTCTCCAACCTTCCTTTTATAATGAAGCTTGTAGAGATGGTGGTGAGGGAACAACTACTGAATACCCTAGATGAAATGGATTATGTAGACACTTATCAGTCTGGGTTCAAGCCTGGGCATGGCATGGAGAAAACTTTGGTCATGTCAGTTGATGGACTTTTTCAGGTAGCGCACATGTCCTGGTCCTTTTAGACCACACAGTGGCTTTCAATACCATCAGGCTGATCACCTTCTGGACCAACTTTGAAGAGTATGGATTAGGGGCTCTGTTTTGTAATGGTTCCACTCCTTTCTTAGTGGCCAGTTTTTGTCAGTACAGTAGGAGAGAAGAGGTCATCTTACTAGCTGGGTGCCACAAGCACCAATCCTTTCTACCCCATTGTTTAATATCTATGTGAAATCAATGAGTGAGATCATACATCCTTTTGGGGTTCAATATAATCAGTATCCTGAGGTTACCTTGTTTTAGATTTCTGCACCAGACCACCATGCTGATGAGATCTTGTCATGGCAGCTGTGAGGGTCTGGATGGGAGAAAACAGGCTGAAATTGAATTCTAGCAGGACAGGCTTATTGCTTGTCCATAAGGGTATTTAGGCAGCTTCCTCTTGATGGGGAAGCACTACTTCTGAAAGAGCAGGTCTGTGACTTAGGTGTTCTCCCATGGGCTTCTGATTAAGTTATAGGTAGGGCCTGTGGCCAGTGGGGACTTAACCAGTTGGTGCACCACTTGCAGGTTTAACTAGAGTGAAACGACCTTTCTACAGTGACCTAAGCCCGTGTTTCTACTTACCCACCTTACTGCAATGCTTTGCATATGAAGTTGCTTTTAAAAACCACTCAAAAGATTCTGTTGGTCCAAAATGCATCAGTCCATGTATTATCTGGCCCTCACCCATGGGACTACTTTACACCTGTGCTACAGATCCTTCATTAGCTATCTGTTGGCTTCTAGTAGAATTTAGCTTATAACCCCCTTCATGGCTTGGCACCAAGCTACCTTCAAAACCACATTCACCCACTAGAATCAGCGCAGCCTATTCGATCTTACTGGGAAAAGCAACTGCTGGTTCTCTACTTTAGGGAGCTGTGGGAGGCTGAGGCATGGAGACACTGCTTTTCTGCAGCACTGCTAGCCTTCTGGCATGGCCTCCCACTGGAACTTAGATTAACCCTTTCAGAAGTAGTTGAAGATGAACTCTTCCAGAGGGCATTTGGAACTTGATGCCTCTTTGGGAAGGTGTTTTTTTTTTTAATCATTTGCATGCTTCAAGTTTTGTATGATTTTAACTGGACCATGGAAGTTTCTATGATGTTTAGATTCCTGTAAAGCTGCTGAGAATCCTGTGGAAGTATGGTGGGGTTTAAATGTAAGAAATAAATAGATACTAGTTGGCTACAAAGTCAGGCTTGAAGCCTGCCTTCCACAAAAATCTTTATCATGGCTGAATTGAATTAAGCAACTAAGTATATGTCTGTACTATGTGAAGACCATGAGAACAAAAATAGATATCTGAGTCGGTAATCCATAATTGTCTGCTTTGTTTTCCCCAGAAGTTACTTGTGTGAAAAGCTGCCAGTTTTGTATATTAGATGGAATTTTCATTCCTAAGATAAACTTGGAATGTCTATCAAAATGTATTACACTTATCAGAAATAAAGTGTAATAATCAGTTTGCTGATCTATTTATTTGGTTCAGCAGAATATCTGGGCACAACTGTATTTTGTACTCTAAAAGTAATATTGACATTTTGACAATGTGAATTCTCCTTAAAATAATAAGCACTGACTGTTCAATTATCAGTGCTTAAGCTTTTCAGTATTTGTGTGCCTTATGCAACAGAATTATAACCATTGGCCACAATCCAGACAGTTCCTTTATTTGCATCCAAAAACTTCTGGGATCCCTCTGGGTCTTTCAAAATGTGAAAAGCCAGCAATGCAAGCCTACCCAGCAGTCCCAATATTACAAATTGAACTCTGCTTTGAAATTTTTCCTGAGTTGGTATGCCATAAAGTAAAGGGGAAAGTAAAGGGGATTAGCACAAGTAAATCAAACACAGAAATCAAAAGGACCTCAAGTCATACAGCAGGTAGCAATTTTTTTTGCATTATGTGCATTGATCTATGGGAGGTTGAATCTAGGATTATAGTAATGGATGTGCTTGTGAAATTACCATGGTTACCTCATTGCAGATATATGCAAAACCTCAGTCGTGTCAGGATATGACTCCTGTCAGTGTACAACAGTATAAAAGAAAGGCAACTGGTTGCCTTTCAATTAAAAGCACACTTCACATAAAACCACATGATGTACCCCAACATAGTTTAGATATCAAAAGACTATTTAAAAATGCTTTTAATATCTGAAATATGAGAAGAGAATAGGCCAGACTCATCCCTAGGCATGGTGAATTCCATAACTGGGGTGCAACCACTATAAAGGCATGCCTTCTGGTCCACACTGCTTTCACCACATGCTGGAGTGTGACCTTGAGCAGGTCTTCTCTAGAGGTCTTCAATAGGATGGGCAGACTGCGATTGGATCAGGCACTCCCTTATGTAATCCAGTACTGTGTAGTATAGAGTTTTAAAGGTAATATCCAGCACTATGCATTGGATCCAGAAGCTTACTGGAAACCAAGGAAGAAACTGCAAAATAGGTGTTCCTCTGAAATCAAAGATTTTCCCACTAGCAATCAATCCCAGCTGTAGCAATGTGTCTTTAGAGGTAGCCCCTTGTAGAATGTACTGAACTGATGTTCCCTAAAATGACAATATAATCTGCAATTCTTTCTTTCTCAACAAGGATGAGATAAAGTAACAAAATCCTTAATTTATCTGTGTAGCATTTAGTGTCAACGTTCATGCAAATCTTACTGAATTGACACTTGTCTCCCTCCTATCTATGCCACAATCTATAAATCAAAAACTTTTGGTCTGCTGTCTGTATTAGCATCTCTACCCTGATTTTGTGCATTCTGGGAGGATTAAGAACCATAGCCTTTAAAGGCCTAATTGTGGCTCTTTACAGTTTATGCTTTTCTTCAATCCACTTTACACAAAGATAAACTAAAATCAAGAGCAGTGAAAATGGGAGCCAAAGTAAAAAGAGCCTGTTCCCAGTATTTCACACTTTTCATCAAGCTCTGTATGAAGTGCTACTATCCACACATATTGCAAAGCAAAGCAAAGCAGGTGAGTATCCAGTTTCACCAACCCCATCATTCATAGTATGTAAAAATTCTCTTCTCATTCCTATGGGTGGTCTTGTGTCTTCCTCAACCTCAGGTCATCTACCAGAGGCCTGGGAGTTTGAGGGTTCTGTGCAGTATCTTAGCTGTTCCTAGCACTGCACTCTTCTGGACAGAGAGCTCTGATGTTGTTCCTGGGATCTGTTGGAGCCACTCTCCCAGCTTGGGGGTCACAGCCCCAAATGCTCCTACCACACTGGGACCACTTTGGCCTTCACCTTCCACAGCCTCTCTAGTTCCTCTTTCAGGCCCTGGTACTTCTCCAGCTTCTCATGCTCCTTCTACCACAATGTCTGGTTGATTGTCCAGTACCTGCCTGTCTGTCTGGATCTTGAAGTCCCACAGGATCTTAGTCTTGTTATTCTCCACAACCTTCTGTAGAATCGCCCATGGACTTGGGAAGGTCTGGTCCACACACTGTGCAGATGTCCCTGTACACAATGCCAGCTACTTGGTTGTGCTGTTCAGTATATGCACTTGATGGCCACTTGTGCAAGCTGCCTTGAGTTGACTTCCAGTGTTGTCTGCCACAGTCCCATTGAGTTATTGAGGAAGGTCCTGAGTGTCCTGTTGACTTTGTATAGTGCCAGGCATTCACAGTTCCATGTGTGTGGCATTGAGTCATAGGCTTTTCTGTAGTCAATCCAGGCTGTGCTCAGATTGGTCTGTCTAGACCTTGAGTCTCGGGTGACTGCTCTGTCTATGAGCAACTGGTGTTTGGAGCCTCTGGTGTTGTTCCCAATGCCCTTCTGAGCTGTGCTCATGCACTGGTCCTTATGATCCTGTGGCTTGGCAGCTATGATGCCTGCTAGGACTTTCCATGTTGTGGGGAGGCAGTTTATTGGCCTGTAGTTGGATGGTGCTGTTCCCTTGTTGGGGTCTTTCATGATCAGCACTGTCCTACCTTGTGTTAGCCAGTCTGGGTGGGAGCCTGCTGCTAGCATCTGGTTCATCTGTGCTGCTAAGCTGCTAGTCTTTCATGCACTGCTGTTAGTTTCTTTAGCCAGGTGCTGTCCAGTTCTTCATGTTCTTGACCCACTGTTGGATGTCTGCTACTGTGATGGTGACTGGTTCCTGCTCTGGGAGATTTCTGTGATCTGATCTCGGGTCCTGCAGCCACTTTGCACTGGTGTTATGTGTCTTCTCTTTCTCCTATATGTTATTCCAGTACTGTTCAGTTTCTGCTGTTGGTGGCTCTCCTGCTACTGTGTTGTTGCACTGCAGTTGGGAGTATACCTTGGATGGTTCTTTGGCAAACAGGGCATTTATCTTCTTGGCCTCTGCTTCTTTAGTGTACCTCCTTAGCCTGGTAGCCAGGGCTGTGAGCCTTTGTTTAGCAGTCTCTAGGGCTTCAGATGGAGTGAGGCCCCTGTATTTTTTTCAGTAGCCGAGTCTTATCCTTAATCTCCACACCCTTCTGTAGTTCCACCAGCTGACTAACTTCTCTCCGAGTTGCCTTGATCTAGATCTTAATGTGTAGCTGGTCTATCTCAAGTTGTGAGAGCAGCTTCCTCTTCACTATGTTGAAGCGTTGGGTAACTAGCTGTTTCTCAGTCAATGTTGATGCAGGTCTTCTGTCCATCCATAGTTCCCTCATACGTTTCATATATCCCCTTTGTTTAGGTCTGCTGTTGTAGTAGCATTCCATCAATTCCAGGTTCTCTTGTCTCATCCATGTATGGTTTGTTCCAGTAGCCCACTTATCATCAGATTGTCCTGGTTCCCCAACATCTGGCATGGGCCTTGTTAATCCAAGCGATGTCCAAGCCAGCATGACTCTTTCAGTTCATGTCATTCTCATATTCGAGGTAGGTAGGTGAAGTGTTAGGGGTTCTTAGCCCAAGGACCCCTACTGTTAAGGTAGGTACAGCTGGGACTTGAACCCCAGTCTCCCACTGTAACCACTATGCTATCCAGCTGCTACATACATACATACATACATATCTAAAGGGAAAATATTGTATTGAGCATAGCTACAAATCAACTTTAGTTTTCCTATAGGACTTGCTGAGGGAATCTTCCCACAGATATTTACATCTATTTTCTGTATTTAAGCTTTCTTTTTCCCACCTTCTCTGTCCCTTGGACAACCAATATTTTTCAGTGATCTCCTCTGACCTTTCAACTGTCATTTCTTTTTCAGCTTCAGCTTCTTCAGTTTCTTTGTTTTAGGAATCCAACTTCACATTATCTAACTTGCAGATTATGATGTCTGTTCTTTATTATTCTTTTTACTTGCAGTCTATCAGAAGTTGCATTCTGGCAGCCCAACAGCACAGGTTTGTCACTTAGGACAATAAGAACAGGTAGAATATTTTCTAATGAATTGATCTCTGTCTAACCTCTACTGTCTTTTTCTTTTCCTCTATATAAAATCAGTCAATCAAAAGTAAACAGATACACCTGTATATCTGTGTGAGGCAGCTAAAATTCACTTTGACAAGGTGGTTTGCACCTTGGAGTTGATATGATTCTCCTCTTCAAGATGAAAAGGCAATGTGATTTCATTTGTCTCAAAGAAGATGCCTTTTTGTGTTGCCTCACAGCTTTGACTGCAATGGCAATTACCACAAAGAGCTTCCATGTATATATTGTACCTATGCAGAAGCCTTTTCTTGCTATTGGAAGTGCTAGTTGAAGTCTCAGAGGAGAAGCAAAGTGAGACAACATGGTTGTTTCACTCTTAGGAAAGGTGGGAGAGATGCATTGCTTTGTGAAGCAACGTTGAGAAGGTGCTGTGCACAAGTCTGATACTGTATCTTTCAAGACAAAACCACTGCTTTGTGGCAGATTTGCTGCTTATTGGTAGGTTATCAGCTGAAGGTTAAATAAACCAGGTGTAATTTCAGCCTCACTTATCTGAAAATGAGAATGGGCATTGACGGAAAATATCAATGTTTTCACTTTGTACCCATAGCTGCACAGTGTTAGAGTGGCTGTTTCCAGTATCACACAGTGTTTATGATGTCATTATGAAGCTATGTTACCATTATAGTAAGACAAATGATAGACTGCTTTGATGAGACATGTGAGTACAAACACAGGCTATTCATGGAAACAATTTCTAAATGGCTAGATCATTTCAAACTTTTTACAGTAGCTCCCAGAGCAGTTTAATTAAAAACTGAGGGGAGATATGATGCTTTCCAAATATTTGAAGGGTGGTCATGCAGAATTCTTTGTCCCAGAGGAAAGGAGCAGAACCAATGGATTAAAACTAAAAGAAGTAAGTTCAGGAAAGACATGAGGGGGAACTTCTTGACTCTTAAGGCTGGCAACCAGTAGGATAGGTGGCCACTTGAAACAGTAATTTCTTCTTCACTGAAGGCTTTCAGACAGAGGTTGGAAGGTCTTCTAGTGCAGAGTTTCTCAACCTCAGCAAGCTTAAGAAGCTGGCTGAGGAATTCTGGCAACTGAAGTTCACACATCTCAAACTTGCTGAGGTTGAGAAACACTGCTCTAGTGGATCTTAGATGGAACAGAGGCTTGGGCTAGATGGCCTCTAAAATGCCTAATACCTTTACAGATGAAACAGTTACACCAGAACATATTTATCTGCATTGAATTTTAGCATTTTCTCCTGTAACTAGCGACAAGGAAAAAAATGTGCAAGTCTTTACAACACCCACACACGGTGCAGGTTGAGAATATACAGTACATCTATAATAATTCCAATTTGTAAAACTAAAGGCAATGAAAAATGACTTGTTATGGGAATTATTCAAGTAAATAAAATAATTAGTTGGAGTAATGACAAGATTTCATCTTTGTGTCCTTTTTCAACATATCTGAATAGGAAGTATATTTCTTTACTTTTTATGTATCGAAAGTTTTGAAATGAATTCCATTTCTTTGTAATTGTCTTGTTATTTTAAAGTATCTCTGTAAAGATCTGTGGAATTCTAAACAGAAGTTGGTGGTTTTTTTGTTTTTTGTTTTTGTTTAATTAGGCTTATTTTATATTCCCTAAACATGTGATTTTAATATATCCTAAACATACCCATAATTAATGGGATTTTCCATCATTACCACTTCCCTTTAAACGGTGACATCTTTTTTAATGTCAGTTAACCAATTATGCGGACTCTGGAAAGAGGAATGGCCATTGGTGGAAAATGTCAAACTGTCCACATTGTACCCAATGCTGCATAGTGGTAGACTGGTTGTTTCAAGTGATGCCTCTCAAGAACTGGTATTTGATTATTTCATTAAGACCAAAAGAAAACAATAGTTCTTACCCTAGCAACTAGATCTTTGGTCCTGGAAACGAAGCATCTTCTTACAAGGTGAGTTAATCTGCAGTTCTTGATTTTCCTATGGCAGGAGAACCTGATGAGTGGTCTGCATAATCTGTTATTTTCTTTAAAAGGATCCTACTTTGTATGTTTTTCATGGCCTGCTGCCATGGAGCCTGTAATCTAGCAGAAAGGAGGAGAAATGTTGTTGTTGTTGGTGGTAGGTGTAGTGGTGATGATGGTGGATCTCTCTCCTTAGCTACTCTTTCTTCTAATCTATAATTTTACCGGCTTCACCGAATCAGGAATTGCAGGATTTAAATCAGAACTATCATTGTGGGGAGAGTAGATAATTAATCACAATAAATAAATCCATCTTAACAATATCTGATAATACATGTATTTCTGGCAAATGTCTCTCAGAATCATAGAATCATAGAATGTAACAGCTGGAAGTAGAGATCAACTGGTTTAGCTCACTGCCCAATGAGGAAATCCACTATTATGGCATCTCCATTAAATAGCCATCCCGACACAGATTAAACACCTCCAATGAGGGAGACCCCAGCAACTCCCAACACAGACTGTTCTATTGTTGCATAACAGTTAGGAATTTTTTTCCTGATGCCCAGCCTAAATCTACTTCTTTCAGCCCCTTGAGGTAGGCCCGGTCAAGAAACAGACACTGCTGAAATTCCAAGAAATATGCTTTATTTTATAGAGTATAGTAACAGAATCTTGAAAGCCTGTTCAAGGTTCTGTCTATCCCAACTTACACTAAACAGGATCAAGACAGACTTATTTTGAGTTTCTTTCTCACACCTGCTTCAGTCTCTGAACTGTTTCTGAAAGTTATTCTTTAGTGGTTCTTTCATACCTTTCCCAAAGTACAAATTCCTTTACAACATCCTTGTAAAAAATTCCTCTGCAACTTCCTTGTAATTTAAATCCATTGTTTCTTGTTCTGTCTTCTGGAATAAGTATGAACAATTTTGTTATCATGTCTCGCCAGTCTTCTCTTAGGGGTAAACATGCCCAATAACAATTCTTTTTAAATTCCTCATACCTTATATCTCAGATGTAAGGAAAGTGGGATTGAAGAAAAAAAGTGTCAGCTAAGATTAGAGGTAGGTACTCCTATCCTCTTTTTTTTTTTAATCCATTCAATCATGTCTGATTCTCAGAGACTGCCAGGACAAGTCCCTGCAGTTTTATTGGCAAGGATTTTCAGAAGTGGGTTGCCATTGCCTCCTTCCTAGGGCTGAGATAAAGTGATTGGCCCAAGGCAACCCACCTGGCATTGTGCCTAAGGCGGGACTGGAACTCAAGGTCTCCCGGTTTCTAGTCCGGTGCCTTAACCTCTACACCAAACTGGCTCTCATCCTATCCCTCTTATCATCTTTCTAATGAACCCACATCCTCTCTAGTTCCTCTTTAAGGCCCTGGTACTTCTCCAGCTTCTCTACCCTTGAAGAGTATCCAGAAGCTTCAGTTCGTCCAAAATGCGGCTGCGTGAACAGTGATGAGTGCTCCAAGATCAGCACACGTAACACCTCTACTGCATGAGCTGCATTGGGTTCCAGTTTGCTTCCAGGTCCAATTCAAGGTGTTGGTTATCACCTTTAAAGCCCTACATGACATGGGGCCAGGCTACCTGAGGGACCGTCTCATCCCTATAACATCGACCCGCCCCACCCGATCATGCAGAGAGGGCATGTTGCGGACCCTGTCTGTAAGAGAATTTCATCTGGTGGGGTCCAGGAGGCGGGCCTTCTCTGCAGTGGCCCCCGCCCTGTGGAACATTCTACCCCCCGAGGTGAGGCAGGCCCCTTCGCTCCCGACCTTCCAGAGGGGCTTGAAGACCTGGTTTTGCTGCCTCGCCTGGGATGGGAAGGGCAATAGCTCTTCCTGGGGTTGGCTGGTGATGTAGAGTTCTCCCGACGGAATGGAAATCTCCCACTTGGATTTTATATTTATATTTTTATTATTTTAGTATTGGTGATTTTATGATGTCAGGTTTTAAGGTGAATTTTATTGTAAACCGCCCAGACTCCCCCTTTTAGGGGGAGATGGGTGGTGATAGAAATGTGAATAATAAATAAATAAATACATACATACATACATACATACATACTCCTTCTTCCTGATGTTGCTGTCACTTGGCACCACTACAACTATCCCCACGGCTATCTTCTGGCCCTTGTCTATTCCCATGATGTCTGGTTGATTGGCCAGTACCTGCCTGTCCATCTGGATCTGGAAGTCCCACAGGATCTTAGCCCTGTTATTCTCTATTATTTTCTGTGGAATATTAATGTTTATATGTATATATTAATGTTTGAAATGGGGTGAGAGGAAGAGCCTGTCCTGGATGGTGAGGAACTCCAGCAGGAATTAATACCATTTTCTGGCTCATAGATATATTCAAAGAAAAGTGGTCATGTTAGACAAAGAGTGGTTTACTCTTTATTTTTTGCCCTGACTCTATTGCAATGCCTACTTGGTATAGAGATTGAATGTCCTCCATGAGCTTGTCAACAAAGCTATTATTCCACTCATTGGTCAATATATGTTCATTTTTTGCTGACTGCCTGGTGAATCAATGCACTGTAGACTGATCTTTCCTTCAAGTTCATTTTCCTGGAGACATTAATGTCTAATCTTCTGTTCATCTGCATCATGCAAACACCCTCCTTCCTAAATGCTGAAATAATAATTCACCTCAGCAGATATTCAAGGACGAAAGGAGATGATGAAAAAAATCTCTTTGTCTATGTGAGCTTTTTCTTAGTTGGAAGCAGTCTGTTGTTTAATCTCTGTCATTTTTTTCCTCAAAAAAATAATAACAAAAAAAGAGAAAAATCTTTTAAGCATTTCAGTTGAATTTTATTGAAAAAATAGTCTGACTAGAACAGCAGCTGACCTAAAAAGAGGTATGATCCAAAGAGGACAAACAGAAGTTTGATATAAACTTTCCCATGTGTAAATAGTAAGAGCTGCTTGCACATAATATTCTTTCTTCTTTCAGAGCAATTAAGCTTATATTGGGCTTATAAGAAATAACTCATCTGATCATGTAGAATAAATCAGTGCTTTTCATTAAATCTTATATCTTGCATTTCTGTATGGGGTTCATTTGTAAATAAGTTCCAGTACTGGATATTGGCAGTAATAATTCCTAAATGAGTAAATTATAAAAGTGCTTCTTTCTAACTTCATTGAAAAGGGTTACTTGGGAATTAAGAGTTGATTCATAAAGTGTAAAACTAATTTTGCCAGATATACAGTATATTTTCAAAAAGCTTGAATAGGAATGTATTAGATGCCAAGATGGATACCAATTTTTTCCGGGCCATGCCAAAAATTTAAAAATCCAAATTAAAACTGTGATATATATGGTTGAATTTCAATTCAGTACTAATACAATAAACAAATTCCTGGACTGAGCATGTCCTGAGACATCCATTTTTCTCAATGAAAAGAGTATGTTCCTCTGAATATGAACCAGTATTTTGATCTGGCCCTGATTATAGTTTCAACAAGCCTGAAGTTTGCCCATCCAATATAAATTCTATTCAAATGGATTTCTTATGCATGATATCTATATGTATGAACATGTGGGGCGGGGTGGGGAGTAATGCCATAGCTTTAAAGAATCCACTTGTTATAGATTAATGCAACTCTTAAGCAGTGGCATATATACACTTATGTATGTATGTATGTATTGGCTTGCATAGGAACCTGACCAAAGATTGCCTGCTTTAATGAATAGAAAATAAGTGCTACTTCTTCTGAACCATGCAGTGCCCTAATAAAAGACATGTCAACCCCAGATGTTTCTTTACCAAAGCAGAGTGCTGCCTAAATATATAAATTACTGACTATAATATAAATACATACTGTATTTTAATGTAAAGTGAAGATCACGCATTTGGCATTTCGTATACCCGATTTAGGAACTTAATGTTAATTGAATAAACATAGTACCAAAAGTGATATCCCTGGGGAAAGGAAAAGTGATATCTTAATGTTTGTTTGTTTGTTTACTAGCTTCTTAAAATTAGAAGTAAAACTATTAAGTTGTTTCACTGCAGTCTGCTTTGAAATCCCCTCAGTTTCTCCTTCAGAGCTTGAGCTATAAGGAGAACCTGAGAGGACTCTTCTTCTGCAACTCTGGCTGAAGACTCTCCAAATTTGGGCAATACCTCCACTTGCACTGGAGACAGTCAGCCCCAAGTCTCCCAAGAGGGTTGGACAGCAGATGAGGAGGAAGTGAGCAACAGACAAAAGTGATCTTGGTCACCTCCCTGCTGTACCTGCTCACAGGAGATATGGCTGGCAGGTGCAGTGGAGGGAGGTGATGGGTGAGATTGTGATGCTCCTCCATGCATCTGCTGGCTAACAGCCCTGGGAAATGGAGGAGCAAGAGGGTCAATTGGTACAGGAACGGTGGGGAGGGTGAGCGAACCAGAGTTCCTTGGTAGATGGGCAGCTATAGCAATTGGTTAAATATAAACCAACCAACCAACCAACCAGTAGCCACAATTGTTGCCTACCTCTTCTATCCATGTGAAGGTCATCCAAAAAGGTGGCTTCAGAAAATGTCATGAGATTGCTTGTAGTGCGTAGGGAAACTAGCCAGCCTGCCCAATGCCTCTTTGGCAGGCAGGACAGCTTTAATATGCTGCATAACCCTTATGGGGTTAGCTGTGAAGAAGTCAGGGGATATAAGACCCACAAAACAAGGAAGAGAAGACGCACAAGAATATGAGACGCAGGGATTTTCATACCTTTATTTTCATACCAATTCACAACCATTCAGTTCAGCAACTCAGCATTGATGGGAAAAGGTGAGGTGGATTCCCTGCAATGGGAAAGAAATGAACATACATCCAGAATAGAGCTTCCAATTCTGTCATAGTTCTATTGACAACTTTATTATGTTTCCTGCCAGCAGAATGAGAAGCTATATCCCTGTTTTTACAGCAATAAGATCATGATCATTGACTATCCCAAAAGAAGATAGCAGCCAGTTGTAGGAAGAGGAATGAGTCAAACAAAAGGCTACATCCAACACTGAGTTCTCCACTTGCATTTCAACTCAGGCTGGAGCGCACAGCCAGAGCAATTTTTCCCCAGTTTAAACTATAAACCTGAATTTTCACATTCTGAAAATAAAGGATTTATTCAGTTAAACAACATATGTCATTGCACACCTGGAATGTAAAGCCTCTGCTGGAAAATTTGAGAACGGTTGGCACAGCTGCCTTAGAATTTGGTGATGTTTAAGATTGTTTCTAATGGAGCCTTCTCCCTACAATATTGTGAATTTGGGCTGGACTAAATTTTGTTCATCTTTCTTTTAAGAGGAACATTTGGAATGAGAAAAAATACGTATAGCAATCCGGTCAGCAGGCTGAACATATCCGTGCTTAATATAAAGGGATAGGGGGGAAGGAAGAATGTTTATGATTGCTGAAACATGATTAATACCAATCTCTGTGGCAGAGCAAGCAAAACAGACGAGGCCTGGCAAAATTCATTTTGAGACACCAAAATGGATAAAGCAGAAAATGCATGCTGGTGAAGGATCCTTTTGTCAATTTGACAAGAAATGCACCCAATGACAATCTAAAATGCAGGGATGAGCAGATAAGCTGAAATGATTGGTAGGAGTGAATGTCCTTGATTAAAACATAACGGATGGTGATGTTTTGAGGTTTATTTTATTTGAGCGCAGATATGCTTTTGATGGAAAGTGGCTCATTTCCTTCCCTTTTATAAGGCTGCTGCATCAGGCATATGATAATATCACAGCCAGAAACTTAGACTGAAATCAATTGTATATGTCTACTTGTTCATTGGGCTCCCGCCCCCCGCATACAGGGGCATCTGTGGGGGGGATGCCCCCTTTTAACATGTTTCCATTGTACAGTTGTGGCTGACATCTTGACCCCCTTGCAGATACCCCTGTCCACATTCATCTGAATACATAAACTAGGTCAGTGTTTCTCAACCTCAGCAGCTTTTAAGAAGTGTGGACTTCAACTACCAGAACTCCCCAGCCCACATGCTAGCTAGGGAATTCTGGAAGTTGAAGTCCACACATCTTAAAAGTTGTTGAGGTTGAGAAACACTGATCTAGGTCTTCTCCTATCATAAACAGCCACTTATACCTCCACATTGGTTACTGAGTATTATTATCCTCTGGCTTCCAGGTTGTTTGCCTGCTGAAGAGAATCACAGTATAGTTTACCTTTGAAGCAAGCTCACTTAGCTTGACATTATTGGATATCTTGGGCTACAACTCCCAAAATTTCTAGTCATCACCATTTTATGGCACATCAAATTACATGGCTCCCCTGGCAGTTTGAAAATATTTATTTAGTGTTATATAAAATGTGATAATTCTTGGTTATTCAGCCAATCATGGATAAAGAAATAGTGATCTGTGATCATAACATGTGAACCCTGTCAGTATGTAACATAATTTTTTAAAATGGGTATTATAAGTGAAGAAAATATAGGAGCATTAAGCCTTCCAGAGATTTATTGTAACTAGGGGATTATTATTTTTATTTAAAGGGTAAAATTTTGCACTTCTAATCTGCTTAATTTTTATGGTGTAAGCATGCAATAGAAAAATGCAGCTGGGGGACAATATGGAAGTCCTGATGCACATCCTATGTTGTAATGAATATTTCATTCAGATTAGTGTTGGAAATGGATTTAGAAGCCATTTGTTCTCCCAAAAGTAAATTTCCCCTCCTCCTGTAAATGGATGTGATAGATGAGAATGGTTGTCACTTATTCTGGTAGCTACTGGTCAGGAAAAGATTTGGCAGTTATGCATCAAGTAGCATTGTCTACCATTATCTTATCATTCTTGAAAATGAAAGTCAAGGACAAATGTAATCTCAGTAGCATTAAAAAAAAAAAAGGTAGCTCACTTTAGTATGTAAATATCTGCTGGATCCTTGCCTTGCCCTTTTTGGGTGTATCTTCTCAGAGACAATATGTAACCTTGCTGAAAATAAATGTTAATGGTGATAGAGACAAGGAATGAAAAACACAAAATTCATTTAAAATGTAATAACACTATATTGAGAGACTGAAAAATACCTTTCTCAATTCTTCCAATATGGGGCTTCCATTAACCATAATATAATATTTATCTATAATATAAAGCCTTTTTAACAGTTGTTATTTAAAGAAAAAAAATCTTTGAAATGATCAAAGGCTTGGCATTTTTGATTATCATGCAGATGATTTTTAATTTAACTAGGAAGAAATAAATTGGGTCTAACTACATTTTTTCCTTGGGGGGAGATGGGCGGTAATAGAAATGTGAATAATAAATGAATAAATAAATAAATAAATTTGTGGCTACATCTTGCTTCTGGTTTTCCCTTGTTTTTGATAAATTTTAAGAGTTTTCTTTCTGTGAATACACTAGGCATTGAGAAGCAGTTTATCTTTTCACTTCTAATTCTTATTCTGAGTGAAAATAGTTCCCCGGCACAACTTTTGTTGTAATAAAAATTGCCTGATCTATGAGGGGAACATAATAAGAACTTGTATATCGGGGAGTAGTTGACAATATTGAATTACATGCTATACCATAAGACACTCCATAATCTCACAGTCACCTTTCAGCACCTAAAGAGAAAGGTGAGAACTCCAGGGCTTGGTCCCGTTCAGCAGCTGAGGTTGGCAGTTTCATTTAATGTTATAATAAGGTCATAGTTTTATCAGGGGAAATTACCTTTCTATCTTGTTAAATTTAGCAAGATTTTATTCTCTGATAACACTCCCAGCTTGCTTGTATTTTTTACAGTTTCTATATAAACCATGCCTGTGTGGGTTCTAAGAACCTTAGTGAAACTAAAAAAACTGTGAAGATTTAAAGTGAACAACATTGATTTAGTCACAACTGTAACAATATGAGACAAGACAGCAACTGCTCACAAAGAGCTAAATGCATAAATAATCTGTTTGAACAATAACAATGCAACCATTCCCTTAAGTAGAAAAAGAAAATTAGATTATTCTTGTTAATGAACTTTGCAGTCAGCAAGCTTGAAAACTCTCAGGATCTACTCAGTGTGGAACACTTCAGAAGCTATTTCTAAAGCAACAGGACAGCCACAGCAAATGGAGAAAAAAGGATAAATGCAGTTTAAAGGACATCACTGGCAATGACAAAGGATATTAATAGTAAGAAATAATAACATTCACTATATCAGGTGATAAAATCTCATAATTATTACTTAACTTCTCAGGAAAATACACCAACTCCTTTCAGGTAGCTGTTACCTGCTTGATGATTCTGCCTCCCGCCAGGCTAAACCAACCACTTAATCATGGTTATATATAACAAAATTTTATCAACATTGGATCCACTTCTATGTATAAAATATGAAGTGTTTGGGGATTACACACACACACACACAAACACACACACGAAAGCCAGTGTGGTGCAAGGGCTGGACTAGGAATGGGGAGACCAGGTTCAGACCCTTAGGCATGGTAGCCAACTGGGTGATTTTGAGCCAGTCACTCTCTCAGCCTTGGAAGTTGAAAAAAATCAATTTACCAACCTGCACTGGAACAGAGGGTAGATTTTAATAAAGATTATGGTCCATAACTTTCAACTAATTGGCCTTCATCCTGCAGTGGACTGATTCAGGATGATAATGATGATGATGATGATACATACATATAAGAGAAAGGGATAAATTGTTTTAAATTATTAATATTGTAACTTTTGTCCTCTCTCAATCCCCCAGGCCAAAAGAAAGAAAGAAAGAAAGAAAGAACTCTATGCAAAATTTTGACATATATATAGTAACAGAATAAAGTAAGAGAAACAGAACAAATGGAATTATTTCAGGAAATTTGGGAAGTTGTCCAGTGAAAAATCCTGTACAGGTAATCAGATTTATTTATTTATTTATTTAATTTAAAGTTCTCTGTCATGGTCTCTTACTAGAACATGAGCTTGGATGCAGTATGGGTACAGTTCCTCTTCATTTATGGCATTTGTTTCAGGTTGATAAAGAGGAGAGGAATAGTTGTAAATGAGGCTGTTCTGATGCTGATTTATTTCTGATGAATTTATATTAGACTCAGTTTTGGATTTTGAATGGCAAAGTTGAAATACCAATAGATCAGGCTCATCTGCATGAGTCTTATAGATGTGTCTGACTTTGCTGACAGCTTTCCATGTTCTGAAAGTAAGTGCCAATCGTGACATTATTGTGGAACATAATGTTTTGGGAAACTGTTTACTTTTTCCCTTATGTGCTCTGGAGTTGGCTGTAGCATCTTGATGATGCAGTGATGTTTTATATCAGCCTGGAATGGAATTTGCTACATTCTAATCAGAGCCATGAGAAAAATTCAAGTCATTCTTCTGTTCCTTACGACAATTTTTTCAGATGTTATAAAGTACTGCATCAGTACTATAATTCCCTCATCAGATTAGAATAATCAAAGCTCAGAAGCTGCAAAACCAACTTATCAACTGGGATGAAAAGCTTACACTTCAGCCTGGGTAACCCATGGCTTATTCTGAATAGACTGACTAAATTCTTTGCGTCATTTCAGTCTGGCGTCTGGCCCAGGTATAGGCAGAAACAATTTTAGTTAGTAGGAATTCATCTCTGTCAATCCTCCCACACCTCTCATTGCATTTAGACTCTCTACAGCAATTGATTTTAATTTTCTTATAGAAATTGGAAAATTGAAATGCTTTCTTAGCAAGACACAATACTGCTGAGTACTCCTTGGACAAAATGCCCAGAGGATCCTGTGACCTCCCTGTTCAATAAAATGGAAGCTGAAGTGATGAAAACTACAGGCCTTTATTTTGCACCCCATATTATTTACCATTTATTCTGAAGCCATTGGACATATCTGTAGCTGTATTAGTAGGTGTCATGAACAGGCTGATGACATTCCATCCTGTATTTAATATTTTTAAAATATTTCAAATGTCTCTTCTGAGTAATTTTCTGAGGGTGATGTTTTTGAGGTGAACTTGGTTGAAATGTTACATTTGGCATAGGTTAGTTTACCTACAGCATTATAACTAGTATGAGCAATTTCCACTGTGAATGATTGAGACACATCCAAGACATTCAAGAATAGTTTAAAAAACACATGCATTTTTCTGTGAACTTTTTAGAAGTTTTTTTGAGCTTTTATTCTGCTGTGTTCTTCATTTGTATGAAATTATTTGAAGCTTACAGATGAATCAGTAATTAAAAGGAAATTAGAGGTATGATTTATTTGTCACCTCAAATATTGTTCTTCTGGAGTAGCCTTCTGGGTAGGTGGCCTTGAGAGTAACATTCTTGAATTCTCAGCCAGCTAGAACAATGACCATGCTGACCTATTCCCAGCATACCTAAAAAGTAGTAAGTTAGGGAAAGCTGTTATATAAAGGCACAGTATCTAATGAAATAATGAATTGAAAGAAAATTTGTCTTGTAATTTAAGATATAGCTGAGAAATAAAATACCCTTAAAAAGTTTTCTTAGAATTGTATATTTGGCTATATAAATTCTGTGGCTATCTAAAATAATATTTATTTTATTATTTATAAATATTATTTTGCAAATCATATTTATAGGAAGGAAGGAAGGAAGGAAGGAAAGAAGGAAGGAAGGAAGGGAGGAAGGAAGGGAGGGAGGAAGGAAGGGAGGAAGGAAGGAAGGAAGGAAGGAAGGAAGGAAACTATTATTTCATTATTTTTCTTTTTAAAGATCAAAGATTGTGGGAAACTGTGTGAGTAGCATGAAGGAAGGCCTCTGACAGATGCATAAACATGAGGAGGTGTTATCCTGTATAACACTGCATAGTGAAAAACTATAATAATAACTGTACTTTGGAAATAAAAGTCACCACTTGCATCTACTCTCAAAGACTTATCAAGGATTCTAGTAAATTGTGAGAGATTGTATAAAATAAATTATTTTTAGGAACTTTTGAAATGTTTTTTCTAGTACAGTTTATTCAGCTTACACAGAAGGAAACTGTTTTTGTTGTTTTCTCCAATTTCTTTTCCATATTTCTCTCAAATCCATCAGTTTCTAGAGACTTTTGGTCCAGAGGTGTTTATCTATTTCAGCTGAGAAAGTTAACTTACACATGCATTGTATGTATTGTATCCTGCAGATACAATATCTTGTGTTCCATGACCTTAGAGACCGTGTAGTGGTGAAGGTGCTGGTCTAGAAACCAGGAGATTGTGACTTCTAGCCTCCCTTCGGCATGAAAATCAACTGGGTGACTGAGCCAGTCATCTCTCTCAGCTCAACCCACTTCACAGGGTTGTTGTTGTGGGGAAAACAGGAGGCAGGAGTATGGGTGTATTGTATATTGTCCCCTTGAGTTATATATGAAAATGGTGGAATAATAATAATAACAACAACAATAACAAGTTTTGTACATGCCAGCTATGAAAAATTAGTTATTCAGATGGTGTACAGATTGTTCCATCAGACCTTGAAAAATCTACCCTTTGTTCTCACAGATGCATTATCCCTTTCATATTAAAGAGTTGGTAGCAACTGGGCTGGAAAGAAGTTGGGCAAAATTAATGTATGAGAATGTATGAGGCATCTACTTTTTCTAGCAAGTTTAAAAAATACCATGTTTTTTTTTTTTAATGACTAGTTTTAGACTAAGGACCTTAGTTTTAGGTGTTTGTTACGTACATTCTGTGTTTTGATTTCATATCGGTGTTAACATGTTTCTTCCTGAAATTTCACTTTAGAAACCGCAGTGAAGTAATAATGCAGTAAATTATCTTTCTAACATTCTGTAGCTTAAATACATTCATCCTTAATTATTAGCATTAGTGGGCTGAGACTGAATGTGATATAATGATATCTGGGGTCCTTCATCATGTCCTTGTGTTCATCTACTATATTACAATTTCCCCTTTAAAACTCTGATTATTTTCTAAATTGCTTTGGATATATAGCCCTGACTTTCAGTCCAACAAGGACGTCCAAGGTGCATGAATTACTGATAGTGCTTTTCAACCTATTTTTCTTTTCAGGTTTTAAGTTTCCAAGCCTCTGGATTCAGTTCTAAATTGATATTTGGATTGTTATTTTATTCAATGTAGCTTGCATGAGTATTAAGGATAAGAAAAAAGGCATCCACATTCAATATTGCATTTTATTTGGGAACTATATCTTAGCCATTTTTCAGAATTTTCTGAATTGGGATTTTTATACTGTTGTTAGCTTAGGCTCCACAGGGGAAACAAAGGGACAAATGACAACATGTGTCATGATCTAATCATGCAAATGCCATGACCTAGTTAGACCCAGACATTTTGGCATCATTGTGTTTTACTATAGACTATACTAGTTAATAGCATCTCCCTTCCTTCCTTCCTTCCTTCCTTCCTTCCTTCCTTCCTTCCTTCCTTCCTTCCTTCCTTCCTTCCTTCCTTCCTTCCTTCCTATATTCAATGCATGTAATCATAGGTGGGCATTAGGGACCATCTTTTTGCACCCCATATAAACATTTCTTCAAGTGATCATTCCATGCTGCTTGAAAATATAAACCACTAAAAGACACAAGTACCAACTGATATATTGACCAGAAACCAAAAACTGAGTGTGCCCATATCAAAAACTTTTGGAGACTTTTCTGTTTTAGTTTTATTGAGAGACAATAATTATTAAATTGAGGCAAAGCTTGAGTGTTGGTATGATCTTTCTGGCATCATTATCTGAGTCAACAAACTTAAAAAAATAAGATGATACCATTAGGAGATGGTTATATATCTCTATGACTGGTACTTTGATCACAATCTAACAGTAGGAAATTGCCCGATAGCTCAAAAGAAGCAATCTCTGAACATGTGTTTTCATGGCATGACATCCATTATGCTAAGTCTGTAAATTACATCACCCAGGAGAAGTCAAGCAATGATATTGCAAATAAGAATTCTTAGTTGAGGGGGTTTGCATTCTTAATCCAAGATCAGATTTATTGCACTTGTTCTTGGAACACACTGATAAACCAAAAGCCCTGACAAATGCATATTCCATGGCAAGTTGTTTTTCAACTTCAGCATAAAAGTTCTTTTAAAAGGCTCTGTATATGTGTTTTTTGTTGGTGTTCTGCTGAGCTGACTCTTCCACTAGATAAATTCTGCAAAACTGATATACAGCCTGTGGAGTACTGAAACTGCAGGATATCCAGTCAATACTTTTAGTATGGGACAAAAGAGAATGAGAGTATTTTAGTTTCATGAAAGCAGTTCTAATAATATGCCTTATATATTCATTAACTTGGGAGGAGTTCTCCCTTCATTATAAAAAAGAGGAAGACATGCTGCCCACTGAATTTTACACATGATCTCAGGTTCTTTGAAGATCGGGAGAAGGAGTGTCTTCTTTTTTATACAAGCCACTTTCAGTCTGAGTGTGAATGTGATGGCAAGAGAGAAATGCCTTCTCTCCTAGTTAGTGGAAAGGAAAGCTTTCATGCTGATGTCACCACCCTTTTTCTGCATTTTGTAGGCACTGACATCAAGTTGAAAGCATTTTCCTTCTTCAGTGAGAATGAAAGAGGAGCTGAATACCTATCTTATGTGCTGCCTAGAATGACAGGTCAGTGAATGAGACTAAGGAGACTTAGGGCAAATATTAGATAGCAAATATGGTTGTCTGCATTTGCTTTGAATTTTCCATTTCTCAGAACAGTATTTTAGAGCAGTTTCTTTTAGAAAACCCAGAAATAAATTGCACAATGTCATACAAATTACAAAGGTTTGACAAGATTCCTGGATGTTTTGAATCAAGGGTAATATGTGAAGGAGGAATATAACATATCTTTTGTGGGGAGAAACCTACTGTCTTTTCTTATTGAGATGTGTGAAAACAAGGAAGTCTAATGCACACCTTCCCTTTTGGACATTCTTAAAGTAGAGATGATGAACTTAAAATCATTGATGTCTTTATAGGTATAAATTAATTTCCTCTGACTCAACATATATGTGACTACAAGATAATTGTGATCGTATTTAATTGAATATCAGTGAAAATTAAGACTGCCATATTAAGACTGTAATCCTATACCCATTTACTTGAGAGTAACTCCAACTGTACTCAAAGGAACTTATCTGGATAGCTATTTTCTAGTAAGAGTTGTGGTCAAATATGAACTTTTGAAAACATATAGATATCTCAATAAATTGAAGGCAATTTATTATGTCACTAATATGTCAAAAAGCAGGTTAATAAAGAAGGGGGAAAAAACTAGTTTTACTATAAAGAGTACTATTTTGGGAGAAATTTCTCTAATTTCTCAAATTTGCAAATGGTGTGTTTTTTATTTGTTCATTATACCTCCAGATGAATGCTTTTCATGTGGATGATTTTCATTCTTTATAAGGAAGATGTGTTTTTCACACAAATGATGAGTGCTATTGATCTTTTCCAGCAATTTACACTAGAATATAAGTGCTATCCCAACATCATGTTTTAAATCCATTGTATTGGATTTACAGGAAATCAAGAAACTCATGCAATCAAAAATCTGAAGTAATGTCAACTTCTATTATATTTGACATTTTGAGCTCCCCCCATTCTCCCCTGCCCAGGAGTTCTTTGCATTTAAGTCCATTCTTGGCCATTACTGTCACTTTTACTTTGCCTATGGAGCATTAACTGTGTTTTTGTTGAGCATATCTAACAAAGCATGGCATATCCAGGCTGATAACTTGGCATTTTCATACTTTTAAACATGTATGTGTTTACTTGTCTCCATATATGCATGCAGACACACACACACATACAAAGATAACATTTTGAATCAAATGGGTTCCTATTATTATTATTTTCCTCTTAAAACAGAGCAGCAATTCATAAATCCATGGTGTTCTCAAGGATGAAGTTTTTTTTCTCTCTGGATCAATAAGAAAATGAGATTGTACTCAGAAATAAAATGCTTAAGGATTCTGATTTGGAATTCTAAGCCTATATGTATCTTATTGAACGTTAGCAAATAAGAAGACACTTTGGAGTGAAAACTGAGACAAGGTGCCTTTTAGCAGTAGACTTGTATTTAATGGATAATGTACCCATGCAAAAGTTAGGAATAACACATCTTGTACCAACTTAGAGTCTGTCTGTCTATCTATCTCTCCCTTTCTCCTTAAGAAAGGCACATATATTGTAGCTGGCCTAGATAGCGTCATGGAGAAAAACAATCCACTATAATATGAACCAAAGCAATGGAGGTCTGAAACAAAGTTTCTTTATTAAACTACCCTATAACAGTGATCACTGGGCTCCTAGCCACACTGGCTGACAGCCCTGACAATAGATTGATAAAAGACATAACAGATAAAAAATCTATATGAACAGTCATAAATTATTAATGAAACTTGCATAGGTAGCAAAATCCCCCTGACTCTACCTCAGTAATAATCACCCAAATCCTGATCTGGCACCATAGTCTAACTTTCATCCTTTTACACTACCCTTTGCCTAAATTTTTTATACATCATTATCTGGCTTCTGCTCCCTTCCTCAGGGTCATTTTAGACTAAGTTACAACATCAAAGGAAAAAAATATTCAGATATCATGATATGTCTGTATCTACTAAGGTCAGAATCATGCAAGCCTTGGTACTCCCTATGATACTCTGTGGAAGCAAAAGTTGGATTTTGAAAAAGCAGCATAGAAAGAGTATTGACACTTTTGAAATTTGGTGTTGGAGAAAACTTCTGAAAATACCATGAACCACCAAGGAAACAAACAAATGGATCCTTGAGCAAATCAACTCAGAATTGACCAGGCTCAAATTATTCTACTGTGGACATATGTGAAGACCTAGCTCTCCGAAGAAGGCTGTAATGCTGAGAAAGGTGGAAGGAAAGAGAAGAAGAGGATGACCAGCAACAAGGTGGATGGACTCAGTTACAGTGGCGATGGGTGCACCATTGGAAGATCTGAAGGACCAGGTTAGGGACAGATTGTCATGGAGACAATCTATCTATGCAGTCACTAAGAGTTGACACCAACATGATGGCGTGTAACCAATCATTTGCAGTGTCAAAGGGCATCCTGAATCTCAACCATTGTCTTAATTCTATGCAATTTTCTACTGTCACAGGAAACATGATTTAAACATAAAAAAACAGTCTTAACTAAGAAAATAGGTTTTTAAAGAATTCTAACTTTTCAACTGCATAATAGGGATAAGGCAACTCGGGAGCAGCTTGTGGATATTTGTTCCAACCCAGTGCTGTCTGGCTGAGCATGCAGCAAAACTGGGCAATTTAAGGCCAATTTAACTTTTTTCTAACTCTCTTTTCTACTGCCAAATCTCCACACATCATTTTCAAGCTATGATTTGCTTGACTATGGCTTATCAAAGAAACCAGAATTGGTTGGCTTCACACTGGATGTTAACCCCAAACCAAACATGTCCTATATAGACAGTGAAAATCTGCAGTGTGATCAGCTTCTTCCTCTGGAGTTTTAAGTTCCATCAACTTGTTTTCTAGTCTCAAGACTCAGTAAAGCTGGAGAGATGGTATGTCTGGGGATTTGATGGCAATGTGCTCTTTGGCTGGGGGATATCTGAATACAGTACTGACTATGCTTGGACTCTCTGCGTTCACCAGGAAATGCTTGATTAGCCACATCAGAGATTTCCATCTCTTCCTTACTATACGCTATTAGTGGAAGGTACTCAATATGCGTTTAAAATCAGTTTGACTCATGTGTAATCTTGATGATACATTTCAGTGAAGCTGTGAGTAAGGTAGTCTAGTCTGACTGTGTCTCTGTACTGTCACTCTATTTATTCATCTGTCAGTTCAATATCTGGGGCTGCATCCATCAGTACTGAATTAACTAACCAAAAAGTCAATGAACTCAGAGTGTAATGGCTAATATTCTGCACCTGCTGAACAAACACACCAGAGTTTATTTCCTGCTTTCCTTCGAGTATTGGGTATTGCTTGGCAGTGAAGAGAAAAGCCTCAGGTTCGCAATAAATCTGTGCATGCTGTCTTCTGCTGGAATCACTAATTCACTAGGACTTTCTTATGTCCACTGGAGAATCATTCATTTTCTGAATTGCTCAGCCCTTCATACAGAGATATGCACTCTCTGACTTTTGGAAGCAGTTTAGTGAATGTGTGCCTCATTAATTTCCATGCCCTGTGTTGAACATTATTCAAAATGTTTTCCATTAAAATTCAAGGTTCATATCAGCACACCTTCCATGTAGCACTGCTCCAAATTAAACTCACTTGTGCATTGGGAAAGGTGCCAGTGCAATCATAGTATATAGCTTAATTAATGGAATGATGTCCTGGATTTAAGCAAACTAATTCCCTGCCTGCCCTGGTGTGTTTTCAATCCACCATTTTTTCAACAAATGGAATTACTATTCCCCCAGATAGGACCCCTGAAATCACAGTGCTGGGCTAATTTACAGTGCAAATAGAATATGAGACTCATGATAAAAATATGTTATTAAATTATACTGATATACTTTAAGATGATTTGTTCTTCTGCAAATACACTAAGCAATACAGAGCATAACACAACAGCTTAATGATTTCTTGTCTGGTTCCACATGGCTGTGTTCCATCTTTGGTTGAACATCTGCCATGAGGACATCAATCTTTTCTCCACCCCTAATTTTAATAAATTTGTATTAAATTTGGCTTCATTTTCAATACACCTTATCTCCTTAAGATAGGGATGTGCAGCTTCCATCCTTGAGGTCTGCAATGGATTTATGTGGCCTGTCAAGGACTGTACTGCAAAGACAGATGGGTTCAGTATCCATATTGGGAGAGGGAATCAGCTTAAGCTTAATTTTGCCCTTGAGATTCCTGGAAACCTGCCCCCCCCCACACACACACATACAGAAAGCACCACATTTTGATATTATCCACTATGGCATGTATGTATGTGTGTGACTCTGAGGCCTATGAAAGGAATGCAAGCAAGCCACATCTGAATGTGTGACTCCAGGGCCACACATTTTGTTTTTTCCCCCATTAAAAAAGCACATCAAATAGATTTTGTTCCTCTTTGCCTAGTGTGTTTTATTACATCAAAATGTAAAAAGAAGCTTTTGTTATACTTCTGTAGGCAGTGAGTAATTTGAAAGCAACAGTACTGACAAAAAATACAATCTATTTTTTTGAAAAGGGAAGGAATAACCACTTGATTTAGCTTAACATTCTCATAATAAATGGTTATATAATTTTGTATTCTATGTCATATACTGCAGTATCCCTCTTTTCAAAACATTTAACATCTCCTTAGTTTAGCCTGTACAAATTTCATGACAGCCGGTTTGTTTTTTCTGTGCAAGCGGAGGGATAGATGGAGGCTTATTTTTTAACTGTGCAAAATAAAGTTGGAAAAATCAAGTGAGCTAGAAAACCCAATTCCTACTTTGAAACAAAGCCCTTGTGTATATAAAAGTATATCTGTGTTAAATCAGTGTGATGATCCCACTTTAATGATCATAAAATGCCAAAGAATGCACCGATATGCACACCCACCCACATGATCTGTCCTGATACTTTGAATGTTAGGCTGGAGTGAGACAAGGTTCATTTATCTCCCACTGCTGCCTTGTTTCAAAATTAGGGCATCTTGGTATGCTTAGAAGCTGTTTCTTTTCCACTTCACTGCTTAGAAGGGATACTTTCATTGAAACTTCATCAAAGCAAAGCACCCCTTTGAAGCTTTGAATGGCCTTTGTAGATAGGCAGGTGATTGTGTTGGGAGTCATTTTATTTCTAGCTATGAAACTAGGTCCTTATGTTATCACTGAGGGCCAACTTAGCTAGAAAATTACTGGGGGGGGGGCATGTCACTCTTATTGATATTTACTTATTTTCCTGAATAGAAACTTCTGCATTCTCTTTTAAAATATGGTTGGATATCTCTTAGAGGCAAATCTAACTTTAACAAGCACCTGTACAGATATTTTTAGGCTTATGCGTCTGTAGGAACAGTTAATGGGGTTCTTAGGTCTCCGCAGATCTTCGTTTGGGAAACATTAAAGCCTCAAAATCTTCTTCCAGACTTGTTTGGGCACTTTCGAAGCTGCCTCAGCACATGTTTACACTCACACTTTCCAAAGCACTTCTTCTGAAGGATGTGCACAGCCTAGTTGGCATGTATATCTCTAAGAAGCCTACCTGACTTCACATGTTCTTAAATGAGTGAGAGTATTCTGTCTTGAGGTGCTAGGAACAAGAGCAGTCAGGGCCAGAATTACTGACAGCTAGCTAACTAAATGCTGACAGCAGCATAATCGGTTTTCTGCCAATGAATTCATCACCTTGGGCTGTGCTCCCATGCTGTCTCATATGCTTGTAAATGACACATGGCCTCTTCCTAACTTTTCCCAGGCAGAGCATAGCAAAGGGACATGATGGAGCATGAAGGGGGAAGAAATACACTTCCATTGAAGGTTTTTTTTTTTTTTTAATCTTTAGAGATAATTGCGCTCTTTCTCACTGAACATCCCACTATAACGCATTTTGGTTTGTTCTGCCAAATCCGGTTCAAAAAGAGGGAAAACGGAGAGATGACTGCAGACTCAGTTGGTCTCAATGTTACGATAAGAGCAACATTTCAGTCTGGATTCTGGTCTCTCAAAGGACTGGCAATTTCACTTTCTTTCAAGTTTGCCTGGATTTTGGAACAACTTTAACTGGTCTCTTCCATAATGATCCTTTAAGGTAGTCTTCCCAATGGAGGCACCCTCCAGATGATATGCAGACTTCAGTTTCGACATATTTTTGCTTGCTACACATACAGCTGATGGACTTTGTCCTGCTGCACTGTGACATTAGAAATGGCACTGAATGTCATAGCAATGCAAATGTAAAACCATAATTAAAGACACCAAAAACTGATTACTGGTGGCTTCCATCTGAACCCTTTCTCTGTCATTCAGTAGAACATGGATTATTAAAATAAAACTTACTACACAAGAATGTAAAGAGGTGAAGCAGCATCACTTGTACTAAACTTTTCAATATCCATCGTTTACATTTATGAAGTAGAATATTCTCTTATTACTGTATTGTACTGTATGGAGAGATCAGACATTCTCACCTTGGAATTCCCCATCAATTTGCCCTAGGAATTATATTACTTTCATAGCCAATAGGAAGCCATAAAATGATAACATTATTTGTTTTTAAGTATGAGAACAAATGGAAATGTTCCCCACTTTCTGAATAAAATTCAGATAATTATGGTGCTTATATGGCTTACTTATGCATGATTCTGATGTACTTGCTAACTAAGCTCTCTTATCCGTTAATATTTTCAATAGGCTGTTGTTCCTAGAACTGTAGTTAAGATTCCCTACTCCACTTAATTTTGCCTCAAGGGAAGTCACCTAAATCTATTCTCACTTTCAATATGATAGCAACAAAAATCATTGCTATGTCCAATGCAACTGTATTTTAGAAAAGTAGTGTAAAGTGAACAGTAGCTCACATGGTATATTTTGTGTTTGTATATTTATTATTAAGTGATGGTTTCTCAGGGTTGCAAAAATATGTCCAAATCTATAATTGATAGAAGCCACTAAATCTGTGGCATATTAGTTGAAATTAATCGGTGTACAGAAGGAACAGTGGTTCCACATTTTTGAGCAAGTTCTTATCAGTCACAACTATATCCAGTGATTTTCCAAATGTAAATATGCCATTCATTTCTGAGATATTGCCTTAATGTCAGTAAACATCAGACAGAAATCCAATAAATCAGTTCATAGGAAGTAACTGTGGATGGGTTGTGGACATATTGAAATTCTGCTTGACCTGCTTAATACAGTAGGTAGAATTTTGGGAAAGCATTATGCTTTGCATTACCACATCCTACCTAGTGACTGGAAGAAGCTGCATTTTCCTCCCCAGCCCAAAGTTGATCAGAAATACTGAGGCAAATTATGGGTACACATACCCTAGGACTCTTAATAAAAACTATCTCTATGAATTATAATTATCTTGGAGTACTGGTAGTTGTGTAAGTCTGACAAACACCTGTCCACAGAATCTTTCCTTCTATAGTATTCCAGGCATTTCTGGGTCATTTCCTTCTGTTTTCTGTAATTTAATTAAGAGTAGCTGACACATAGTTAAAACTTTTAAATTGTTCATTTAGTTCATTGGGTCTAATAACCCATTAATCTCTTGAGAGATGCCACTTGAGATAAAAGGCTTCATCAAACAGCAGTACTTAAGTCATAAATGAATATAATAGTGACAGCATTCAGAAGTAAGTTACTAATGTTCTCTTTCCTAAATGAGGTAGACTATTAGCTTAATCTTTCTCACATAGATAAGTGGAAAGATCACATATTTTCCTATAGAAAATTGCATGAACAATATCCTTGTCACTGTGTCCATGTGAATTTCTCTGCTCTATAGATCATACATAAAGCTACTAATTTATAAGCATAACCAAAGTCCTTCATATAACTTCAGTTTCTGTGTCATAGAGAAGGAGTAAAGGCACAATTGATCTTTCCTTTGTTCCAATTCATGACCTTCATAATTTTATCTGAAGAGGTGAATAATGCTTACAAATTTATTGTAGTAGCAGTAGAAGTAATTGTATTTAGTGTGCCCTTATAACTATGTGTAGTACAGGTAAATAAACAATTATACACAATATAAATGCTGAGGTTGCTTTTTGTGTTTTTCCTGTTCAAATGTACCATTAAATATCAAAACAGAACTATAACTGTTGGCCCAGCCCAACACTGGGCTCATTTCACCCAGCGCAATGAGCCAGTGATGCACGCAGTTGAAGAATGTAGATGACAACACTTTATTTCTGTGCAGAAGCAAAGAAGTATGCTCGGGACCAAAGTCCAAACTGAGCACATCTGCTGAAATTCAGCAAGCTCTTTTATACCATAAAACCACATATACATGTAATAATTTCCTGATTTTACATCACTTTTTCCTAATTTATTGAAGGCATGCACAGTTTAAGTTGATATCTCATAATAAGCATGAGTGGTGCAATTAATTAGCTAAGCTCCCCATCTCTGGGTGTGTTTTCTAACATGCTAATGATAAACTTTGTTTCACCTCTGGATTTTTGCCTGGACATGCTTGACCAGTTACCTTCCTCTATTTCAGTAAAAAGTTCTTAGCAAGGTTTACAAAACCACTACCAAACCACAACCTGTCAGTTGAGCTGACACTTCTTACATTCAAAGCATCTGCAGACAACATCCTTAGCTTCTGCCGACAGGTATTGCTTGCTGATTCTAACAATAGCAAAATCAAGCAAAAAGCAGAGACGGAATGGTTAAGGTGGAATAGTTCTGGCTGAAGCTAGTTCATGGTCCACTTACAAGAAGTCCCTAAGAGTTTGCCAGTAGGTTAATTGGCCAGGCCCTCACTATAAGAATCATACTACTGTTAACTTTTACAGGATTCCACTGTTTGTTATGAAAGCTCAAGGGTGTCTTCCTTATTTAAGACAATTAGGATTTTTAATGTTTTACTATTTTATTTGTCTGAAAATACTGTGGTTCACAAAAACACAATTCTATTCCAGCACTATGAGATTTTATTTGAAATGAAGGAGACAGGAATCACTCCTGACTTTGATGCAGATCAGAAGAAATTTGGGGGAATATAGAACAGTGGAAGAACACACTTTTAAATTTATTTCTGATGGCTAGAAAGATTTTTTTAAAAAGTATGAGTTCTAATTCCAGAATAAGGTTATAGTGCAAGTCACTGCCTGCTCAGAAATGGCATAGTTTCAGTGCTTCTACACCTTTACTGTTCCTGCACACCAAGCAGTTCGAAAACATGCAAATGTGAGTAGATTAATTGGTACCGCTTCGGCGGGAAGGTAACGGCGTTCCGTGAGTCATGCCGGCCACATGACCACGGACGGGTCCTTAGGGACAACACCAGCTCCAAGGCTTAGAAACGGAGATGAGCACCGCCCCCTAGAGTCGGACTCGACTGGACTTTACGTCAAGGGAAACCTTTACCTTTACCTTTACTACACCTTTACTGTAGCCTTTCTGAATTCTGAAACTATATCCTCCTCTCTCTCTCTCTGTCACACACACACACACACTATATTTGAATAACTAAACATTAAAATGAAAATAACAATTTTTAATTAGGAAAATGCTTGGTTTTAGTGGGAAGTGGGTGGACTATATAATTAGAAGTTTATGATAGAGTAATGGAAAGTGGGATAGAGATAGCCCTGTGGTCCCTAATCCTTCCAGGTGTTCAGAGTGGAAGCAATTCTCCTGTTTTTCTACAAGTCTACCTGCAGTCCCAGCAGTGGAGATAGAAAGGGCTTCCCCCATATTTCCCTCATCCTTTTTTTTTTCTTTTCTCTTTCTTCCTCCTATTCTATTCCATGCCATGCAGATTTATTGATCTGAGAGGAGACTGACTGCTCCTTTTCAGCTCAGTGTCAGATCCCAGCCTCAGTGGGAATCATGTAATTTACAAACAGGTAGTGAAGGATCAACTCCACTGCAGAGCTCACTGAAACACAAGGAACACAGACTTTTAGGTAGAAATTTATGAGACTAGTGACAGCCAAAGAGCTGATAATTTTCACAAAACTAGACCAGTTACATTTTCACTCCAGTGAAGAAGTGGGATTAAGGATTTATTTCTTTGCTCCTTTTTATTTGAAATGCTTTGTTCTACTGCACACAACAGGAGGCTTTGTATCTCCAGTATGTCATAGTGAGACCACTTTAAAAATGTACACATTAGTGCAGAATGAGTTATGACTAAATCTGTTGCAGCATATTATACAAGATATGCACAGATAACATATAATTCAGCTTGTTGTTTTGTAAAGAAATAATAAAAAATGAGGTCTAGAATGCAATTTTTATTATCAGTTGCTATTGATATAGATGCATAGAGACCACATAATCTAATCTGGGTATCTGATCTAGAATTTGGGAAGTGTTCTACTCCACTGGGGATTGATCCACAAAGGGATGTCCAAATCCAGAATGAGGTTTGGAAAAAGCACAAGTCTGATTTCCTATAATCTGTATATCTGTCCTCTGTCCATCATTTCATTTTCTCTGTCTGCCCACTCATGCATGACTCTGGGTGGGGACAAAGGTTAATAATCTAGCATAAGAAAAATGCAAATAGTGTATCATTTGATAATTTTCAACAGAATGGATTAAAACTGCATACCAGCCACAGAATCATGTATAATGAATGATGTAGAGATTTTCAAGCTATGATCCTTTCAGTTATTATTGCTATTCCTGTGACATTGCTGTTTTATATCACAATGGAATGGTATTTTGATAGTTACATTTTCAGTGGGGAAAATCCATTCCAAATTTTGGATAGTGAGATGGGGCAGAAGGTTAGTTGTAAGGGAACAAAAAACAAAAAACCAAAAACCTTCTTCCTGACTAGAGTAGGACTGATTGAAGGGGGTTGAGGTAGGATAGGAAAGTTTCTTTTGAAACTGTACCCAATTTGATTGCCTCAAGCTCAAAAGATCCATCAAAAGCACTGGACCATAGACAATTGGATTTTTATATCTCCCTATGAGGGTTGGGGAAGATGTTTTATTTTGAAAAAGATATCCAAGATATAAAAGTGAAACGTACAAACATATATGTTTGAGTTATTTCTATGTCTATTGTCAATTTTTCTATTATACTCAATTTCTATTACTAAGGATGCTATACAATTTTCTCGATACTATATTCTACCACTATTCCTATACTATACTCTATATTACTATTACTTTTATACTACTGTACACTATACTATTACTTCTTCTACTACTATTACTAGTATAGTATTACTGTTACTTTTCTTCTACTACTACTGTTAGTAGTAGTGTTTTAACCTTACAGACCCTGGTCTGTCTTTAAATCCTCTCTTTCTGGGTTTTCTTCTATTGTTTTTCTTTTTTATTAATGGGCACCATGTAAAGCACCTGCATCTTCCCAACCATGGGCTGGGCTTTGTCTCTTCTTTCTTCTCCAGACCCTTCAGTCTCTGTGAAGAAAAAAAAAAATATTTTATTTGGCTGCTTTTTCTGGGGGCGGCAGCAGCTGCTCTTCCAAAACACACACACCTCCTCTACTCTCCTCCCCACCTGTTTCAAGGCTGCAGCTTTTATAGGCAACTCTGCCATGTTGATGCTGGGGAGAAGGCTCAAATGGGAGAGAGAAGATAGATGCCTGCAATTGTTCCTCAGCAGCCTGCCCTTCCACCTAGGAGTATAAGAAAATTGATTCAGTGGCCTTTTCCACTTACTTCAATTAAACATCTACAATAGAAATGAATAAATAAAATGACACATTGCTTGGAAAAAAAGACTGGGCACAATACATCAGATATGCCTGAAGCAAATGGTAAAATTATTTTCATCTTCATTTTCTTCATCTTATCATCTCTTCTTCCTCCCAAATGCTGTGACCATTGTGATCAATGCAAGGTTAACCCTGATCTGACAGAGACTTGTTGGTTACTAAAATACTAAAGAGAAATAATACAATTTGCATGTTTTATATGAATTTATATAGCTGGATCTTCCAGGTGCAGAATATTTTTCTCTCTTACAACATTTAAAGATACATTTATATCTTATTAGTTTAACAAAATAATAAATTTCAGATTTCCAACCTAAAAAGAGTACTCATGATTATCATGTAGTTCTATTAGAATTAAAAATTATCTTATTTTTTACACATAAAGCAATCCCTATTGTTTGGAAAGGCATCCCATAAATTCCTAATCCATCATTAGTCCTACAGTGTATTCTGATGTATAAAGCTAAACTTATGGAATAGGAACTGAATGCCACAACTGTTTGTGTGCAGTAGGGAGAGGCCTTAGTCTTTCAGTGAAGCTCTTAAAGATAGAGCAAGAGACTTAGATCAGGCTTATTTTCAAGATCCACCTTTATTCCACCTTCTCCAGTTGAATGAAGCCTTTGAGAATTGTAGGCAAGCAATGATTTTACCAGGAAACTGGTTTGAAGTCTAAACTGGTTTGAAGTCTGAACCAATATCAAAGGTACCAAGGGAGAAAAAGAATGCTAACTGAAAGCTATAATTTCAGTTCTACTTGGTAAGACATAAAGATTCACAGCTCATCATCTTCCATAACCATTTATGAGTTCTGCAATAAAGATTTATAAAATCAACTTTATTTTTCATTTTGCTATTTCCTCCTACACCTGTTTTTCCTCTCACTCTCGCCAACTTTTGGACACCCCAGATTTTCAAAAGAGCCCACCACAGAGGCTAGAAGGAAGGCAAAAAGGGAATATGGAATTTCCCCCACCAAGGTCAGACCCTCAGAGGAGATATGCTTCTGTTAGGAGATAGCTGTGTTAACTGCTTGTAGAGAAGAGAAAGGTCCTTCTTAGCATTATAAAGAAAGGAAGGTTTACTTATCTAAACCTCTTGTTTATATATCCTACAGTTAGTGATGCTGCTTGCTAAGTTTAGATATTGGATTTAATGAACTTACCTGAAGTACAGATTTTTGTTTATTCATTCAGTCGCTTCTGACTCTTCGTGACTTCATGGACCAGCCCATGCCAGAGCTTCCTGTCAGTTGTCACCATCCCCAGCACCCCCAAGGTCGAGTCTGAAGTACAGATAGGGGTTCTTATTAATTATATGCATATTACTTAGAAATCAGCTTATTTTATTTCTGAAAATCAAAGTGAAAATAATGAATTCAACATCTGTAGATGTAGGAAGGAGGAGGAGGCAACTGTGGTGAACAGTTTTACTGCCATTGAATCCCTGCATGCCATTGCTCAAATCATCTGCCATTCCTTAGAGCAGGGTTTCTCAATCAGGGTTCTGTGGAAACTTAGGGTTCTGCAAGAGGTCACGCGGGCTTCCCTGGGAGATAACAATTTATTTAAAAAAACATTTCAAATTTGGGCAACTTCACATTAAAGAGGTAAATTTCATTCTTTATTTTTAGTTTAAGAACACTGTTAATGCATATACTGGCCTATATATAAAACAAATATAATGATTTTGTAGTTTCTGGCCTATATCTGAGCCTGAATGTTCAAGGGTTCCCTAAGGCCTGAAAAATATTTCAAGAGTTCCTCTAGGATCAAAAGATGGAGGAAGACTGCCTTATAGTCTCATCTGTGTAGCCCCTGAGCTGTCTTTTGGTGTTCCCAGTGTTGCCCACAATATGTGCTCTCAGTTCTAAGGATGAAATGATTTACCTGTTTCTTTCCTTCATTGTGCCTTGTTCATCCAGCGTTCCCCCACCAGATTTCTAATTTCCATAATAACATTCCACAAATAGAGGGCTTTCTTCAGCCTTTCTTCATTTTTTTTCCAGTTCATTTGCATCCTTGCAAGCTCTTACATTATTAATCTCTCTCATTTTTATTATTATTATTATACACAACAACATGAAATCACAGCTGCCAGTTCTTTAGCTGGTGTTGTCTTTCATTCGCATAGAGTTCTTCCCAAGAACCTAGGATGGCGTTATATATAGGATTATTATTATTATCATCATCATTATTGTAATATTTCAATCTTGCTGTGACTATTCAAGAATTTTTTACAGTGCCCCAAAAGAATCTTGATATATCTGTATATGCAATAACAAGAGTCTCGGGCTTTTTGATTTTTTTTTTCTTCAGTGTACAAATAGATGATGATAGTAATAACAACCATCACTTCAGCAATAACAATAACATAATGGAAAATCCCATTATGCTACATATGATACAGACAAATTATCATTGTTTTTTTATGTGTCATGCATATAAGCATCCCATTCTTATTTTTACCAGAATAAATAGCTTTCATGTTTATCAGAAAAAAATGGTATTTTTATGCTTATTTTCTACCTAAAGAGAAGTGACTTTTGTACATTGTGAGTGAATAATATCTTGAAATTGGATTTGTGTAGTCAAGAGCAAAATTAACTAAACGACTTGTTCCTTTTTTAATGACTCAGTTGATATACTCTATCCAAACCTCCATAGTTTATTCAGATCACAGTATCTCTCTACAGCTTTATACTAAAGAATGAGAAGCTTGACTTCATTACTTTGGCTTCAGCTCTTTTACTGAGCATTTGCTTTGCATTAAGAAATATCAAAAGGCACTTTATATTTACAGCTCTTAACAATGCCTTAAACCTCACATGTCATTCATCTTAAATTAAACAAAATCAGTAGCACAAACTTTGCCAATGTATTTTGTCATTCTCTCCAAAGTGCCTCAAAACATTTTGTCACGGGAAGCTTGATTAGATTACAATATCAGTTTTCCCATAGGCATCTGGTGAGCATTTTTTTGAAAAATAAATAACCTAAGTTCACTGTCTTTCATAAAAGAAAAACATGTTCATATATCTTCAGTGACATTACCATTAATAATAACGAATAATGCACCTTTATGTGATCAGCAGGAGAACAATGCCTGTATTACCCTTTGATGTACTTTTCAGCATTCCTTTCATAGTATCTGGCACACCTGGGATCCTTAAAGGTAGAATTTTAAAGGTCAGTACCATAGGATGGCTGAGCAACATGTCATAAAATCAACCTTCTTGCCTTGTAAAATTATGTTTAGTTTGTGTCCTTTCTGCCTTCAGTAATTTTAATGCTTTTTTTTCTGCCATTTGTTGTGCTGTGTCACTAACAGTCCTCTACTAAGTACATCCATCAAAAAAACAAGAAAACTAAAATATTTTCTATAGTTTTCAAAGGAGGCAGTGTATATATGAAATTTACAGATGGTGGTTTTATCTGAAAAGCAGAAGCTATACATTCCCCCTTGTCCACTGTTTTTTCCTTTTTGCTGCAGCACTCTTAGCATTCCTCCAATGTCTTGGAAGCAATGTTCTCCTCCATTGGTCCCCTGAGCAATGCTACATCATGGCATGGCATTGTTCTAAGTGCATCTAGAAAACAATCCGTCCCCCTGCACTTTCTTAATCCACTGATAACTTAGCAAGTTAGGGAAAGGCAAAACATCAATGTTGTGCTCTGGTGATATTTTAGTAGTATCCAGTGGTTTGGAGGGAAGTTGGAAAAGATTTAAGTTGTAAGCTAAAAAGATAAATTGCAGCTAGATTGCAGGATCCAAGAAGCAGAATCTTCTGAGATGCTTAGTTGGGTAAATGGAGGTTCAGATTTAGGGGAGAGATAGGAAGATATTTCTGTGACAGATGTGATGCCAGGTTATATTTTAAATAGACCCAGCCCTAAAGAATAGGCAATGGAAGGGAGATAGATGACAGGAAATGAAGTCAATTGGAAGGCAAAGAGAAAGCTAGCTAAGGAACATATATAAGATCCCAATTTTGAATATGGAGAGAGAGAGAGAATGAGAGAGAGGAGGAGGAGGAGGAGGGAAAAACAAGCAAAAAAAAAAGAAAAAAAGACTGAAACACAGTGTGGATGCTGGCAGAAAGGCAATTTGTGAACAAGAGATAAAGGAGAGAAGATGCAAGGTTTTGTGCAAGGAATTGCAGAGCTGTCATTGGCAGCTGAATCAATGTGGTGTGAGAAGCTTAAAGTTTCACTTGTAAGGAGAAACAGAGAAGCAGTTGGGAGATCTAGCCCAAGAGGAAAAAAGATTTGTGTACTCCTTTCCTGCTCATATGAAAGGAAGAGGAGAAGAGTGGATTGAAGAACTGACCCATGAAGGCTGCAGCAAGTAAGCAGCTTGAGGAGACATTGGCAGTGACAAACAGGGTGAACCCATTTTGGAAAGGTGGGGGAGGAAAATTGTTTGGACTGTTCCTTCAAGAGCAAAATACAGTGTTTCTCATGCTGGTTGGGGAATTCTAGGAGTTGAAGTCCACACATCTTAAAGTGGCCAAGGTTGAGAACCACTGGCTTAGTATAATGTTGCTATTGTGCCAGTACATATAGTATTCATATGCCTATGGGCTGTTTCCTAATCATATCAATAAAAGCTGTGAAAAGTTCACAGTTAGAAGTGAGATATTCCTTTTCTTATTGGATGGCCAAGGAGGGAAGGAAGTCACCCCGTAGAGCTTCTCCTGCTGGAGAAAGGGTTGTCACAGGGTTGCTAAGAATAAATTCTACAGGAGCTAGAGAAAAGTCTGCTTGGCAGAGCTCTGGGAAATTCAGCTTTCAAATTCAGAACAGCTCCAGTATTGCAGCTGGGGCTACAGGTAGATGCTGAAATTTTATGTCATCTAGGCCAGGTATATCTCCTTTTCTGATTAAGTCGTGAGCTACCCAGAATTGTTTAAGATGGGTGGCCATATAAGTCTTTTAAATAAATAAATTAAATAAAAATAAATAAGTGGCAACGTGGCATTCTTCTTGCCAGCATTTCCCACTTCCAGAAAAAAACTGTTGAGGCACAGTAAACTGGAGGCTAAGTTATGTGGTTCTTTCAAAAAGTCAATCTGAATAAAGTAAAGTGGTCTGTTCTAAGCTGACCTCTAAAAAATACCACTCTTAGTACCAGAACATTTTAGATATCCCTCCCAACCTTACTGGGAATCATCAGATGTACGTAGCCGGATCTTATTCTGTGGGGTTCAAACCACCTATTGGGATTTGAAGCCATGGACCACTGAACTTCAATGACCACCTCTCCCTGATTACATCTACCCATCCCATCACTTGTGGCAGGAGGGGCATCTTATGGGTCCCATCTGCTAAGGAGTTCCATCTGACAGGACCAGGAGATGAGCCTTTTCTGTCATAGCACCCACCCTTTGGAACATCATCCCTCCACCACCACCCCGGGGTAAGATTAGCCCCAACCCTATTGACCTTCTGGAGTTCTCTTAAAATGTTTTTTTTTTTTTTTTCAGCAGGCCAGGAGATCCCTTGGCAACAGGGAGCCCATAAGTTGGTTGTACTATGTGTGAGACTCTGATGCATTCTCCTGAAATCTTATTTGCATTTATGTTCTATTGTAATGGTTATCTCAGCCTGTTTTAATTGTTTATTTTATTGTATGCCACTCAGAGTCACATTCATGAGATGGGCAGCAATATAAATTTAATAAATAAATAAATAAATTTATAGTGCATTTCCTTTAAGCTCTCAGGAAGAGAGATATATAGATGTTACATGATGTCTTACCCCCATGTATGAGTTATTTAATGACTTCCAGAGAAAATTTCTTTATTTTTACACAATTCTGTATGATGGATTCAGTTAAACTGAACACCAGGAGGCAGTTTCATCCTGAATTGTATGTGGGAATGACCTTGGGAGACAGGAGGAAGAGCCTCAGTCAAGACAATGATGTGATAAAAAAAAAAATTGAGACCAAAGGAGGAGGGGTGGCAAAAGCATCTCAAAAGACACCCTCCCTAGTTTTCAGGAGAGTAAAAATGAGGGACAGCATACTTTCAGGCTTGCAAGATTCTGTTAATGTAATCTTACAATAAAGATAGAACTAGTACTCCTGGTTGTGCTGCTTGTCTGGACTATTGTGCAAGACTAACACATCCTTACTGGAATCATCAGATGTATGTATCTTGTTCATACATGATGTACATAAGGTACATATGTATCTTTTTCCATGGGGTTCAACCTCTGCCAGGAATTGTGCTTTGGATATCTATGTAACTTTTTTCAAATATCAAGTATCTTCTTAATCAGACCACTGATACAGTACAACCTTCCTATGTCTCTGAAGTTGCTTCTGTGTGATTCTGAGACAGGAGTATAAAACCTTTGTCTTACTGTTGGTTGCATTCTCCCTCCCCTTTCCAATCACAAAGTCTACAGTATGATTTTTCCCCTTTCTCCTTCTGTAGTGGAAGATGATACATGGTTCTTCTAATGTTTTAAGCCTTTCTAAATCTTGAACATTCAATAAACCCAGAAATTGGTTTTGTTCACTGAAGAGTGTCAGAGGGACATATTGCCAGATAACAGAAAGTAACTTAGAAAATATGTAAAGAAAATCCTTGTTGTCCACTCATCCTTCAAGTTTTTCTTCAATTCATCTAAATGCTACTCCTATGCCTGTTCCTATTACTTAAATCAGCAGGAGAAGACTTTCTGAAGAAGCCTCCACTGCTGGAAACTTGGTATGCAGGGGAGTATCTTCTCCTATGTGACTCCCAGGCTATGGTGCACCTTCCATAAGCTGGTGGGCTTGGTCCCTTCTCCTTATCTTTTGGAGAAATCTATCACCAACTGTTCATTGTTACAATATTAACGATACATTAGTGTTACAATGTTTATTTTTAATTGCACTGATTTTGATTGTATTTTATATTTTGCATTTTCTTTTTCAGTTTTTGAAAGATGCCTGGAGTTTTTACACAAACAGAAAGGCAGGGGAGTACATTTAATAATAAACAAACCAATGAATGAATGAATGAATGAATGAATGAATGAATGAATGAATGAATGAATGAATGCATGCATGCATGCATGCATGCATGCATGCATGCATGCAGGTTGTACACCACCCAGAGTCACTTTTTTCTCAGATGGGATGGGCAGCCATACAAATTTGATAGAGATAGATAGATAGATAGAACAACATTAAACAGTAAATTAAAACCCTAGTAACTTGCTAAGGATGGGAGAAATATTCTATTTCTAAGAATACATCACTTTTGTATAGCCTGACCTCCTGACTGTTAGTTTTTCTGTATTAATCTGTTTTTAAAAATGCACAGAATCATATTTAGATGTTTGAATTTCAAAAACAAAGGGAGGGAGGGAAGGAGGGAAGAAGAAAAGAAACACACATATTTGAAATGAATTTTAAGATTAGAACAATGCTAGAACATTAGGGAAGTGCATTAATCCAGATAAGATCAATTATGTAATATGAAAATTTGCAGAGATTGATTAGCCCAAATATTTAAAAGGGGCAAAGCTTTATTAAAATAAAAAGAAAATATAATTCTGTGATTTGGTTAGGGAGTCTGCCCATCCTGTACAGAGCCAAACTGTATGAATGAAAGGGAATCTCTTAAGCAAATCCAGTAGGACAGAACAGATGGGGTGGACTTCAGATTTGTATGAACCTCAGCAGCTGAGGTAAAGGACAACCACAACCATGAGCATAACCATCCCATGGGCTCTCCCGTGCATCCCAACCCCCATGCCTCTCTTTCAGGGCTAAGCTGGGGTTGATGTCACTGTTCTCACATTCCTTCTTCAAGGCCATGTCCGTACTCTCTACAGGCCCCTTCTCTGTTATGGTACCTGCCCTTTGGCATAACATACTCTCAGAGATTCTGACTGCCCTAACCCTGCAAGCATTTAAATGGTCCCCCAAAAACTCTTCCCCCCACCCATTCTCTTGGAGAGATTGGGGTATGCCTATCTGGTGTGCAGTCTGTTTCAGTTAGGAAATGTCTGTCCCCCACCCCACCCTTATCTTTACTTTTTGTTTTGCATGTAGGTGTTCTATCTGTTTTTCTCCTGTGCACCACCCAGAGTCAGTGTTCAGTCAGTGGCCTTATGTATTTAAATTTTAAATGAACAAACCGACAAATAATCATATATGTCTGCCTTAAGCATTCTGGCAGTATGATTGAGAAAGCTTTAGAAAGGATGGAACCCCCCCCCCCCCCCCAAAAAAAGTGACCAATCTACCACATATACTTTTCTATGAATTATGGAATATTTTTGCTGGAAGCCTGACTGTCACCATTTTTGGTCAGGGACCCTCAGGGGCCCTGATCTTTTGGATGTCACGTTCCACTGAGAAATTTTAAATTGGCAAGATCTTGTCCACCAGGCAGTGAATTCCCTGCTATTGTTTTAGAAGCTTCTCCTGACTGTTTTGAAAGGTTGATTGCTTGGCTTTACAATCAGTGAAGAGGAAATGTGTTTTGGCATTCTAAGTCAGATTGTGCTTTGTATGCATGCACATGTTTTGCTTCAGGTGCTTGTCTTTTTGGAACTTTGCAGCTTTTGAGAAGCACAATATGATGCAATGAAAGCTTTTGCAGAAACAGATGGCAAAATCTGTGTATAAGATACCTTGGGATTAATAATTTGTCATACTCTTTGCACACAAGAAGGAACAGTATATAAGTTCTGCATTCCTGATTTTATTCCACCCTCTCTCCTCAGAAAGCTCAGAGCTTTTAGCGCTGCATGAAATGTCCCTTCTCCTTTACACACATGCAGATCACTCTGGGTATAGGGGATATGTGAATGCAGCAAAGGATCTTACTTGATGGTTCTGATTTTAACACACACCTTACATTGCCTTCTCCCTTTTTGCCAAAGGAAAGGAAGCCTCAGCCATTGCACAGTAGTTGTCAACTCTGCAAATGTTTGATGCCTGGACTGGATTGGGTTTTGTAATGAGGAGCAAATCATTAATTCTTCTGGCATGTTTTGCACCATCAATCAGAATTCCCTTGCATTTTGGCATCAGCATCCAATCTACACAAAGTGATTTTTGACAGTTTGAATGTGGTGAGAAGAACTACGTCCAAAATATAGCTTGGACAAATACTATTAGCAAGAGGTAGAGGAGTCTATGTCTCCCTGTGGTTGTGTAAAGCTTTCTCCTTGATGGTTATTGCATGGTTAAGGTAACATGCCCCATTTTACTGAGGCAGGGCTGATCCATTTCAACCAGCAACCTCAACTGGATGAAAATGGCTTTTGTGCATGGGCAGAAATCACTTTAGTCAACCAATATGAAACAGAACAGTATTTTCCCTCAGTTGCTTAAAGTAGAGATTGTCCTTCACTTCACAGGTTTGCTTTAAGGGCTGCTTCACTCTCCCAGGGCCTCTGCACACACTTTCAAAGCCTTGCATATCCCTAGTATAGTGTTTCTCAACCTCAGCAACTTTAAGATGTGTGGACTTCAACTCCCAGAATTCCCCAGCCAGCAATTCCCCAGTCCACACATCTTAAAGTTGCTGAGGTTGAGAAACTCTGCCCCAGTATTTAAAAATAGTTGAAGAGCTGGAATACAATTGCAAGCATATCTTAATATGACTCCTACAAAACTCATAAGCCCTAACAATCTTACTCCTACAAAATGTGTAAACTGCACAAGACTTCATGACTGTTTGACTGTAGAAAGTCAGGGTCTAAATTTCCAAATCACTCTCACAAGTACCTAGTTTAGATTGCTCTGACTGCCCCCAAGAAACCAGCATGTTCAGGTCCAGCTGGGATTTTGTTTTACATTTTGAAAGTATAATACTATTTTTATTTTAGAAAATTTCCCCTTCTCCCTGCAGTATCCCAAAGCCGGCACCTAAATTTTAGGAATACAATGGGAGAAATACAATTCCAATAAACAGAAGAATTGTTAAAACAACAGCATGGAATGATCATAAACACTTGGGCCAGTTAGGAAACAAAAATATTACAGCAGGATGTTATGAATAATTCTTGGTGCATAGGTATGATGGATGATAATGTACTATTGTATTTATATTTATATTATTACTCTTTTGATCTTGTTTGTGGCAATACAGCCTGAAGTATGCACATAGATTAGAAACAAAATGACTATGAATTATTGGAATTAATGTTTTTGGCAAGTAAGTTGTAAGACTACTCCATAGCATGTAATACTGCCAATCTAGTATGATTTATTATAATACGTTAATTATTATGTATTCACCTAAACTGTTAAAAGGTACAGAAAGAAATCAGAACAATGGTAAACAGAAAAAAGGAGAAAAAGGTTTGGGACATTGAAAACTAGATAAAAGCTCTAGGGCAGAGGAGGAGACCAAAACAAAAACTAGAAAACAACAACACCCTAAACTCCACTCCAACCCCAATCTATTTCAGCTGAAACTTCTGGCTAGGAGAAACTGAAGATATAGTAGGCAAAGTCTCTCCAGCATCCTAGGCCAAGATGGCCTTCTTCCTTCTAAGAAGTGGGGGTGGGGGTAGAAATGTTGAAAAGACTGCTGCTCTCTTAATACAGATTATCCCCCACACCAGTAAACATGAATGGCCACCCAATTGTTCAGCCACTCTAGTTGTTTCTTTATTTCTGAAATGTGTACTTTAATAAAATTAGTGCTATTGTTAACATGTAGCTCAAAATCATTTCCCACCAAGATTTATTACTTTCCTACAATTCTTTTGGGCAAGCTGGTGTTCCATTTCTTCTTCACTTGGCTAAGTCTTCTTTTTTCTTGAAATGACTATCCCACCTCCATCTAAATTAACTCAACTCAACAGGAATTTTCCTTAGGAAATTTGGCAATTAAATTTCTAATCAGTTCAAAACTAGTAGTCCTGGGTACCATAGAAGTCCCAGGAAATCTCCCCTCTTTTCTATTCTATGGTCAATATTCAAGGGCAGGTTTTTTCAATTCCCTTTCTGTATTAGGAATCAACAGACTTGATTTTTACTTTAGAGAGTATATTTTCTAGATGGGAATAAATAAAATTCCTAACCCTAAGAGGAAATAAAAAGATCAAAAAAAATATTAGGACTTATGAATGAAATCCTACAAAATAAGCCTGAACACTATGGGATTCAAATAAAACAAACCAGAAAATTGAAAGGAATTAGCAGCTGTTTTGTTGGCTTTAAAAATAAATACAAAATGTGCTAGAGAAATAATATGTCCTAAAGTGTATGGATGCCAGATCCATTGTAAGCACTGAATACCTTTGGAGATCTATTTACAGAAAGGCATAGTCTTTTTAAATATTGATTTGTTTGTATCTGTAAAGAAAGGAATAACTGTCAGATTTGCAAAATGTCATGGACAAATAAACAAAACAATTCCAATTTTAATCAGGATCTATAAATTCAAAATAGTTTTCTCATCTGGGAAGATAATGGATATCTGTTGCATATATAGCTCAGGGGGTTCTTCACTGATCATCATTCTCTGTGGCCCAAATCAATGATTAATTTGTTTAATTGGTCTCCAAAAACACAACAATACAATACAAAACAGAAGAAGCATCCATTGTGATACTTCTTGGTTCTTCCAGCTTATCTTCATTTACATGAAAATCTGGAATGTATGAGCTGAAGAACCATCCCATGTATATGCATCTATGTAGATTTTCTTTTCTAAAAAAAAGTTGGAGAAAGACTGAAACATTGGACAAAAGAAAATGTCAAATAAATGCTACATTGTTAAATGCTATAGATTGAGCTGAATCTCTTACCAACAAAATTCATCTCAAAGAAGACAAAGTTTGGGGAGCTCAAGCGGCCGCAGAGCCTCAAACTCTGTACTTCTGTAGTCTAATGTTTTCAAGGCAATCTTCTCATTATGACTTGGCAAGTCTCCCAGGAAGAGATTCCATAATGCTAAGCATGTCATAATTCTATGTGCACTTACTGAGATGAAGATCACTGAATCCAGCAGGAATATTTCTGTGTAATGTGATGCTCCTAATCTGATCAGAAATCCCCTTCCCTTGTGCTTATCCTGAGGGACTCATTATTGACCAGGAGACCTGAGGTTACTACAGAGCAATGTTTACATGGAATATCTTATCTTATCCTCTATCCACTTTCAATGCTGCCTATAGGGTTAAGCTTCCATTGCAGGGAGATGGTGTATTCACACAGATATTCTGTTGAAAGGTTGATTGAATTACAATATCATGAATGCCAGTCACACTGAATGCAAGAGGAAGGGAACAGCATATTTTAAAGACACAACTGGAACATCTTGTGAACTTGCCCCTGAATAACCCACATTGGGCATACGAAGCTTTTTCTCATTGCAGACTTAAATTGCTTGACTCCTCAGTGTAAACTGGTTGGAAATAAAGCCTGGTTAAGATATCCCTTTCCAGATTTCAACCTCTTCCCTTACTTTGGCCCTAGTGATGGCCTGATGTTCTTGTTAATTTCACATTTTTTTGTTCAGAGGAATCCATCTTTTTGGCCATTGTTTCATCAGTGAACTTGACAAGGGAAAAGAAAAAAACAGATTTTCACCATTCCACTGGTAAACTTGTAAAAAAAATGTCCATGGAGGAGAATGACCAGTGACCAGAGGAAAACAGTCATTGCTCTCATAGTGCACTGTAGCCAGTTGGAGTGGAAGGTTTGCCTACAATGAAATGAAGCAGGGCAGGCAAATCAGACAGTACCGCTTGAACTGCCACAAGTCAGAAAACACTACTTTTGATGCATAGAAAGAAAAGATGGGTGGAGATTGTCTTTTGTCCCAATGGCCTTCAGGTGGATAAAGGATAATGGTGTGTTCCTGCCCTTGAGAAATAGTCAGTGGTCCATAGTGGGATTGGGCAAGGTGGATCATGCAGATAAACCCCCAGTATTAAAAATTGATTTGGGGGGCCAGCTAGAAAGAAAAGAAAAACCTCATTCTGAGACTTTCTCTCCACCTTGACTTAGTCAAGGGGAATCTGCAGAGCTTGATGACCAGCTTTTAGCATTCCATTCCTTACAAAGTTTTGTTTGTCCTCTACAGAAACCTCACTTTAAGACTGTCATTGCATTTTTAGCTAATGCAAAAATGGGAAACTGTTGCAACCTTACTTCAAAGCCTTTGCTTATTCCAGGGAAGCTCTTTGAGTGATCAGAGGCCAGATTTCCTTAACAGATCAGATTTGAGCCTTAGGCATTGGGAGCATGAAGCAGGCAAAAGCCTCTTGGGGACTTCATGTTGACAGAAACCAATCAGCTGTTTCAAATGACTTAATCCTAGCATGCAGTAAAAAGTCTCATTTAGCCATGCTGTGCCAAACGTTTGGGAAGCTTCTGCTAAGTTCAAGCCAGGAAGCCCAAAAAGATCAGGTAAAGGAGGGGTAGGCTAATGCCCATCCTTTGAAATAGTCTTAGTCCCTAGCTGCAGGAGAATGGTGGATTTAGGAAGGCAAGGAGCTTTCTGAGCTGACCTAGCCCAAAGCACTGATAAGCAGCTATTGATAGGGACCCCTTTCCCTCCTTCCACAAATTTCTGGAGGCTGTGTCTTTTTGTCAGGCAAAGAAAAAGTGCTCGCATAGAGCATGCACTCAACTTCATCTCTTCCCTAAAAACTGTAGGGTGTATATTGTTTCATTATTAGTCTTAAGGATTATTCCTTGCTCAGTATTGTTTAAATGATAGTTCCCACTGATTCCTTTGCATTGTTTCTTTGTAAAATCCAACCCCTCTGAGGCATGTGGCCACTTTTTTTGAGGTCCATATTGGAATGATAGCTTTTAAACCTGTTTTTAGTTAAAAGACCTGGCTGACAGTCCCTGTTGGATGGGCCTTGAGTAACAGTAAACATGCATAGAGCCAATGCAAAAATGTCAATATATATAACTCCATTTATGTGGATGATGCCCAAATGATCAGCTGAGACAAACTGTCAGTTATCATTAGAGTTCAAAATAGACTGTAAGTATAGCAGAAAAAGCTGTTCAATAGACTTATAAACTTCTTTACAGTTTGCGACTGACAAAGTATACAAAATAACTGGACTTCTGGATGCCATTGTAGGGAATTTCCAGTGAAAGAATCCTCTCAGGCTGTGGCAAAATTCTGTTCCAGCTTCAGTTGTATGCAGCACAAATTATACCATCTTATCTTGCTTTCCAACAGTGAACAATATTCAGCAGTGAATAAGGTAAGTTTGTCTGCATGGATTACCTGAAATTTCAAGAATTAGTTTGACACTGTTATTATAACTGCTGCTATGTTTCTGGCCACTGTATAGCAATATTTACTAATTACCACCAGTCTAACAATTATGTACCATATAGAGTGTCCTAGGCATTTCAGAGATCACTGCAACATGCACATGCAGACATACAACTGCAATTATGTGGATAATGAACTTCAAAGGGAAAAAACAAGTATATGGACCACCTTGTACTTCTGCATGTCTGTTGAACAAGCCAGAGTCTTGGATGATGACGAAGAAATGATTGATTCAGCTGTTTAAAAGCAAACTATTACATTGTGTCTCTGATCTCTAGGAGCATTTCCACACAGGGAAGTTCATCTGAAAACACTCAACTTTTTCCTAAAGGCTAGGACTGCAATCCCAATAATGATTTGAACTGCAAAAAAAGCACATAAGAAAGCTAGAGTTACCCTCCATATCCTGCTATACTTACTGTATGTTGAGTGAAAATCAATCCTATACTATCAGTAACTTTAAGAAAGACATAACCAATCACTAGTTTTCCTAATCTTGATTTGGAAATTATCAGAATTAGGACAGGGTAATGGAACATACATTCTTATTCTAATCTCATGAGATATGGATCTGAAATCTCACCTATCAGACAACGTTAGATATCATCCCAAGGTTTTCTAAATATCCAGGGTAAGTTTTATTATGCTTTAACAGTTAAATGGAGTTGACTCATGGTATAGTGCAGATCCAAATGCAGATCTTATCAATCTACAACAGCTTCTACTGTAGTTACATCAGATGAGGAGATGGTAAAACAGCAAGAAATGTTAAAAAAGAAGCTATAGCTTAACTGGTGCAAATAGTTGTTGGTGTCTGGTAATCACATCTTATTAATGGAGTATTCCAGGGCAACTGGTCCCTGCAGAAAATGCTGGGATCCATTTGGATGAGTTGCACTCAGGCTTGGCTAAGAACATGAGGATTTTAGTATCTGAGTTGCTATGAAGTGAATAATTGTTACAATACAAGTACAAAAGGCACAGTTTGCATTACAGTGTTGCAATGCACGTTTTATCATTTGCTCCCCTTGACTCCCATTCTGCAGATGACCATGACCTGAATTGGGAAAAAATCAAGCCTATTTTAATGCCACACTAACAATTTTGTAAACATGTCATTGTATTCTGCCACAGCACAGTGCTAGACACAATACTAGAGCAGAATTAACAGGAGTGTTTTAGGTTAGCCATTTATGCTTTTTAATGAGCTGCCCTACTGATGATTCAAAGATCATAAACAACTCACCTAGCTCTTAAGCCTAACTAGATGGTAAGAGAAAAGAACTCAAATGATAAGGATTATATTTCTGCACTTGGTTCAGGCAACATCACATGGAATTTGAAGCTCATTTAATTGCATGATTTATTAATTACATTGTTAATTATATATCTTGGACTAGGATTAGGAAGTATCCTAGTCTGCACTCAACCATGGAAATTCTCTGGGGATTTGGGCCAGCCACTCTCTCTCAGGTTAACATATCACTCAGGGTTGTTGTTGTGGAGGAAATGGATGGAGGGATTACTGTATATGCTACCTTGAGGAACTCCTAGAGGAGATGAAGTATAAACACCTAACAATTAATTAATATAACCAGTTGCAGTTCACATTAGCTGTTACTGAAGGAATATTCTGATGACGGCATAGAATCAATACAATATTGAGCTGTGTGGCACAAAATCAGTATTCTCCTGATTGGCCCACCAGGAAATCCTTATTTTTAGAATAGATGATAGTCTTGCTGAGACATTTGCTCAAACTGCACAAATGGAAAAGTGGAATTTTGTATGCTATCTTTGCTGGTCAATCCTTGACATGAAGGTATCCTGATCACAAAGGCTTCTAAGCATGTTCATAGGAATGCACAAATATTCCTAGACTTACACAGAGAAGTCTGAAATTAGATGATGATAATGATACGGGTAGGGGTTGGGCTTTAGGGCTGTGCTCTTCTTCTCATTCCTTCTGAGAATGTGTGGAAAAGAATATTCCCCACAATAGTGTTTGAAGCATGGGTTTCCATATGTTAAGTGAAAAGACTAACAGTGAATGGTTGATGGTTTTTGTAATGCTAGACTCAGATCATATAAATATGATTGTGCTCATGATATCTTGATGTCTGAATATAGAGTATAATTAAGACAGCTCTGTTCAATTCAGGAGCATTTTAAACTCACTTGAGAAGGACTGGAAGATGAAGAGGTTGATCATTTGGATGATCACTAAGACATTCTCCGAAGGGAGATCCTTTTAGCTTTCCGTGCCCAATTTTTAGATGAGAGGTCTTGAGAACTTCCTTTTCCCTGAAAGGCAACTTTGGGAGCTCAGTCAAAACTACCTCTCTCTGTGTTGTATTCAACACTATCCAGCTAATTATGATTTTAACCTTTTAATCCTTAACCTTTAATAATTCACTTTTTAACAGCTAATTATGTTGTTCACTTTGGTAAATAGCAATAAATAAATAATAGCCCAAACCACCTCATCAGGGAAAAAAAAAACAAAATAAAATAACTAAATTTATTAAACATCTGCTTGTCCCCAAAGCAATCAACCCTGAGTCCACTGACCTCTAGTAGGAGGATGCAATCTGGTACAGACAGAATTGTGGAGTCCTTGTTGTTCTCTGATCTTGGTTGTTTGCTTGCAGATGTTTCACTACCTGACTAAGTAACATCATCAGTGCAAGTGAGTGTGGGGTTTGCTCTCTGTTTATATACAGCAGCTTGCCCTGCCAGTGTTGGTGGGGGTGTGATTTTCTTCTTGGTAGTTTCTTGTTTAAAGCATTGTTGTCTGGTTGATTGTTTGCCTGGTGTTAATCCCTGCTTATCTGGGTGTTGGCTGCTGGAGAGAATGTGTTCTGGTCTTTTTGTTTCCTTCTTAGCTTTTTTATTGCTCTTTTAAATGGTGCATAAATGTGGTTTACCTTTATGTGTCTATTGATGGCTGATTTGTCTGAGTGCCAGGCTTCCAGGAATTCCCTAGCATTTTTTGGATTTAGCTTGGTTTAGGATGCTCACAGTTTCCCAATTGAAATCATGGTTGAGTCTGTCCATATGTTGTGAGATTAAGGAGTTTTCATTGTGTCTTCTGACTGCTAGTTGGTGTTCACCTGACCTGTATGTTGTAGATGACTCCTGTTTTTTTTTTTTTTTCATTTTTGGGCTACTGGGTCTTTTAGTTTACTTAAAATGGTTTGGAGGGCTTTAGTTGGTTTGTCTGCTACAGTGATGCTGTGTGGTTGTAATACTCTGTTGGTTGTTTATGAGATGTTTCTGATGTATGGCAGTGTTATCCTTTTCATAGCTTGTGTTGGTTGTGCTGTAGTGGATTGAGTGGTCAGGCACTTTTTGATAAAGTTGCGTGGGTATCCATTTTGTTGGAAGATGTTGTATAGGCAGTCTGTTTTCTTTTTCTGGTGTTCTGGGTTGCTGCAGTGTGTTTGTACTCGTCTGAATAATGTTCTTATGCAGCTCCTCTTGAGGAAGGTTGGGTTGTTACTTTGATAATGGAACACTTGGTTAGTGTGGGTTGCTTTTTGATAGACTTGTGTTTCTAATTGGTCATAGTTCCCTCTGCTGTTGAGGATATCCAAGAAGGGTAGTGTGTTGTTGTTTTCTTCTTCCTCTGTGAATTTTATCCCTTTGAAGATGTTGTAGATTGTTTCATGTGTCTTCTCTAGTTGTTCTTTTTTTTACCAGATCCATACCGGATCCAAAGACACATAGAGATAAATCACATTTATGCACCATTCAGAAAGACAATAAAAAAGCTAAGAAGGAAACAAAAAGACCAGAACACATCATCTCCAGCAGCCTATACCCAGATAAGCAGGGATTAACACCAGACAAAAAATCAAGCAGAAAACAATACCCTAATCAAGGAACTACCAAGGAGAAACCCGCACCCCCACCAACACTGGCAGGGAAAGCTGCTGTATTCTCTGTGCTCTCTTCCCTTGCCATCCCACTTCCATTTTTCATTAGAACTGCCTGAATCAACATTATATAACAAGCAAACAGAAATTTTCTCCACCCTGTCAGTGTGGCATGGGGAGGCACCTTATACTCACTGATGAAAACAAAGGAATTAACATCAAATTCAAATGACTACAGACTTCCCAATTGCCAAAACCTGGATGAGCCTGTAAGAGTCTTTATGTCATCGGTTCTGAAGGGCCAAGTAAAGCCATGGAGGTGTTTCCTTTTCTTCCTTGCTCTCCTCATTCAGCTGAGATATGGAAGTTGACATATGAATACCAAATGTACTTTTAAGCTAGTTGTACACCTTAAAGCCCAGGCCAATGAATTCCAGTGAGTTTTAATAGAAATAATGATGAAGCCTGGATGCCAATTTTACTATATGTAAGAGTTGTGATTATTATTATTTGTTCAACTATTGCTAATGCTATTTGATTAAGAAGGATGAATTCTTAATATAGTATGGTTATTGAGCTACATGTAGACTGAAGGGTGCCTAGATAATTGCAACTACAATAGAAACATTTCCTTCCTTCCTTCCTTCCTTCCTTCCTTCCTTCCTTCCTTCCTTCCTTCCTTCCTTCCTTCCTTCCTTTCCAGAGAAAGATATTTCAAGAATATTTTTCCTAGCATCTAGAGGTCATTTTAAGAGTCCAAATCACACTGAGGGTCTTGTCAAGTTATTCTTTGGAAGCCAGAGCCAGGAGATTTATTTGACCATTGTCAGTTTCTTATTACATTAGAGTTTCTCTGTCAGAGTCCGACACCTCATTTTTCCCTGTCATTCTCTAGAAAAACAGTACCTGCTGCCAACCCTATTCAAAATAGCCTATACTATAAACTCTTTGAATTTTAACCCCTTGGTGGCAGAAATTCTATAGATTGAACAAACTGAAATTATACTGTTCAGAACCAAAAGTCTATGCATTTATTTCAGGGACATGCTGTTATATCACTGGATTTATGTACATGCTTTATTCACACCAATTTGCCAGATTATTATTTTGCATTTATTGATTCACTGTTTCTGAAATGGGATATGGATGGAAGATTCTGTGCATTTAACTGATTCATGGGCAAATATATATAGTTACAAAGGGGAAAAAAAAAAAAAAATCTGTTAAACTTTTTTTCACCCAGTTTCTTCTTTCCCCAACCATAACTTCCTTTTGACCCATTTTTGCATTAATTCAGTGGAAAAAAAATGTCTATGAAAATTCTGCATATTGTCATGCATATTTGCCCTCATATATATGGTTTTGATTGCAATTTTAAAGCTGTGCTTGGGTTTTTTTCCTCCAGTGTCCATTTGACAATGCATTTTTGTGTGCACAGTTTTCTAATACATAAATTTTACTTTTCCCATCTTTGTATTTTTCCTTAATGTAATTTTCCTTAAAAATCAATGAATATTTTTAAGTTGTTGAACACATCACCGATTTTTAAAACTCCAGATCTCCAGAAAAGTGCAATTCTAGCATGTTCCAGTTTGTGTATAAGTTTGGGAGATGTGCCTAAAACCATGGTTCCCAAGTTGTGCATTGCAGTGCCCCAGGGCACTGTGGTGAATTTATAGGCATGCCACTGCATATTTTAAAGCTGAATGTAACTACTCAATAGAGGAACTGTTAGGGATTTTTTTTAATGGCCTAAGTATGCCACAAAATTGCTGAGACGCTAAGGTGCCATCAACTGAGAAATTTTGGGAACCTCTGACCTAGAATATATCTGTGTAAAATTCAAACTTAATTTCTTCTCCTTCTCCCACCCAACTTCTTAACAGTAGCACTCATCTGGTGTTCATGATCTAGCTAATAATATATTTTTTATATATGATTGGCATATAAAATATTCAGTAAGAATTTCTGGTTGTTGTTTCAAGGGGAACAGTAGCTAGAACAAGGCCAAAGTATTATGCTGCCTCTTGTTGCAACCATAACTGTGTAGCAGTCATGACAATCCAATGTCTAAAATGCGTATAAAGACATGTTTTCATTCCTTCCCTATTGTGAGAATTGTGTCCTCTGCCATTATTTTTCTTGAAAATAGCAGACACACATCTAACCTTTGGTCCTGCATCTAGTGTCACTTCTCCGTCCAAACAGTTTATTGGTAGATTATGTAGTATATTAAAAAGTACTTCACATTGAAAAACACATTTCTTGGATCAGATATGGAGCAACTAATGCAACTGAAATTTACCTCTAAATGTGCACTACTGTTGGATACATTAGAATGTGTGTCTGTGTTTAATCCAATGTTCTGTCTGTCTCTCTGTCTATCTTTACAGCTGTGATGATTTAACATTAAAAACATTGCAGACCAGTATTTTTACTGACAATTTTGTCTCAGTCGAATATTCTCCCATCAGTTTTATGACAGTTCATGTCATAATTATTTGTGTAGTAGAAGGTTTGTTTGGTTTTAACAATAGAGCTGCTTATTATTATTATTATTATTATTAGCTTATTTTGTGATTTAGATTTTTAAGGACAAAATATATGTCAAGTGCAATAAGATTTTGTATGCTATTTATTTCTTGTCTGAAAGCTTAACTTTTTTCATTTTTTAAACTGCAGTAGCCACTGACCAACAAAGATGGCAACCTTGAATTCAGTTGTTCATTTGCTTAACTAGCATGCTACTTTATAAACTGAGGGGAATTTTTGATGATAATGAAGAAACAGGCAATTAGAAGAACAGAAAATGAATCATAATCCCTTTTTTAAAAAAAAATATCACTAATTAAGATCATGGTCAAAATAATTGTTTACTCTGTATCTCTTTATCTCTTTGTTGTTTTGCAAATTATCTTTCGTCATGAGAACTATTTTTAAGATACCTTCTTTAAAGTTATAATTCATGACATCTTGTGCAGGCTGAAATATTTCAGAACAAATCTTCCTCCTCTGTAGTATGCTTTGAGTGGGACATATACTTCATCTTTCATATATTCTCACTATTGTTCTTGTTCTGTCATTCAGACACTTCGTGTCACCAGGATTGCCTGTCAGGAACTGCTTCTCTGAGTTCTTGTAAGCTCATGTTTGTGTCATCAGTGATAATATATAGGCACCATGTTTTCCATTCACTTCTTTTTTGACTGCCTTTGCTTTCCCAAGCATCAGGCTTTCACATTTTGTGTCCAAAATATTTAAGCTTTTGCTTCATGATTGGTACTTCCAACCAGCAGTCTGGCTTTACCTTGCTAGTACTGAATGATTGTTCTTGCAGTCCAAGTTATTCTCAATAATTTTCTCCAAGACCACAATTCAGAGGCATCAGTTTTTCTTTGTTCAGCATTTCTGAGGGTCCAGCTTTTATAGCCACTTCTGGGAAAATCATGGCTATGAAAATATATACCGCAGTTGTCAGTGTCATGTCACTGCTAATATTTTGTCAAGATCTGTCATTGTCTTTCTCCTAAGTAACAGGCATTTCTGTATTTCATGGCTACAGTAACCACCTCTATGAGCTTTTGAGCTTGAAAAGATCAATGCTGTTACTGGATTACTTCAACTTTTTTTCCGCCAATTTGGACTTGGTTGGTTTTGCCTGTTGACATAATAACAGTATTGTTGTTGGTTTTAATATTGAACTTTAGAGTGGTTTTACACTCTCTTCTTTCACCTTCAACAAAAGTTTCCTTAAGTCTTCCTCGCTTACAGCCATCAGTGTGATAATATTATCATATCTGAGGTTGTTTCTCCCAGCAATTTAATTCTAATTTCTTTTTCTTCTAATCCATCATTTCTCATGATATATTCTGCATATAAATTTAATAAATAAGATGAGAGTATATATCCTTGATTCATTCCTTTACCATGGCATTATATGTAATGATTGACATTGACATTATTATAGTTATACATGGCTAAATATTCCAATGGGAAAATGTATATCTCAAAACTCCACACTTAGGAAATTGATTTACTTCTGATAACTTTCAGCTTTCTAGCAACCTATTGATTGAAAGCTGAAGGTTTGTAATTCTGTATTCCTTCTCCCTCTTACGTCTGATGTGAGGAAAACATGTTTATGAGATCCATATCCATCGTATCATAAAGTATTTTCCTTGGAACCAGAACACATTGGGCTCAGTGGAGAAACACTGCATGTCTTGAACTCTCTAGTCAAGTTGAGGTAACCCTCTTGAGATGAATTTTTTTATTATATTGGTAGAGATAAGTCCACTGACAGTTAATTTCATTGTCACACTGTCTCTGCATTTGAATTTGTTGCCTGATTACCACAGTGTTTTGGGGAAGTACAGCTCATGTGTCAATCTTTTCACTCCAGGATGTATTAAGATGATGGTGAAACAGTAGGGAATATAATTTGGCCTGGGAGCAAACATAAAGTAATAACAGGCAGTGGGAGATACAGCAGGAAGCTGCAACCTGGCCACTGAGGAGGGCAAGCTAGTGGCTGATCTCCCACTCCTCCAGACTGCAGTCTAACCAAAGAGATCTAGGTGTCAACAAATCCCAAGTACCCTCTTCAGTCAATACCTTGTTTTACCAGAAAGCTGAGAGCAATGAACCAATAGATAAGAAGTTGAAACTCTCATGCAGAGTGAGGATGGGACCCTCTTTCAGGCTCATTTAAGACTTACTTGACTACCTCTGTTATTTCCATAAAACAGAGTCTTGGAATGCTTTTCCATATTGTTCATCATCTCTTCCATCAAGATGTTAGGGGAGGAAAACTAGAATTGGAGGCTTGTTATGAATATCCATCACTGTCTTTGAACACAAAATAAATCAGATTTGCCTCAGTATGGGCCCTACCTGTTAGGGTAGGTCACAGTGAAGTAACTTAGCAAGTGGTTTGCAGGTTTATATGGATAATTTTCAGCTTCTAGATCTCAAATTTGTGGAGTGGGTGTGTGGAGAAATAAAAGCCACTAGTTACTTACTTTAATTTTGCCATTCCTGGCTGATTTAATCAACCAGGCTAGGACTGGTTAAGGGAGATGATCAGTGCCTCCTTGAATATGGAACATTATTTATACCTGATTAAGGGTAGCAGTTTAAGACTTTTATGGGAAAAGCCCTCCCTTGACCCAGAATAACTTTCTGAATACAGGCCAGTTTCAAATGTTCCATTCTTGAATGACATGATTGGGAAATTGGGGGTTCCAAATATTTGGACAAAAGTGCTACTGTGCATATTAATTGAACTTTAATTTCCTATATGGTACTAACTGTCATGAGTAAGGATGGCGAGCAGGGGGCTCCCATCCAGGCTGTAAAGCACATGCGTAGCACTGAGGAATTAGGTAGTCATTCCAAGAGACACAGATCAGGCCCGCCTTAACCTTTGGGGTTTTTCCCACGCTTCTTCAGTTTGTTAGGATTTCTGTTATGTAGCAGTAATAAAACACTAGAGACCTGTTCCTTGTCTCAGCGTGGTTCCTGGCTGTTAGGACACTAACACTATTTTGGCAGCTGATCTGCACAAGAAACTAGATAGTGTAAATGCTATCTAATTTGCTTTGTCTTCTCAATGGCTTTTGATACCATTGACCATGGTATCCTTCTGGGTTGTTTAGCAGATTTGGACCTTGGGGCACTGTGTTGCAGTGGTTCTGGTCATTTCTGTCAGGGTATGCCCAGAAGGTAGTTCTGAGAGGCTAACGTTCTATCTTTTCTCCTGTGCTGTTTCACGACATGAAACCAGTGGGGGAAGTCATTCAGAGTTTTGTAGCGGGATCCTATCAGAATGGTGATAAAACTCTGTTCTATAATTCTCTACCTTCTAATTCTACAGAAGCAATCGGTACTCTGGAATGTTGCCTAAATGTGATAATGGGATGGAGGATAACAATATGATATCCTAGAGAAGATGCTGTTGGTTTTTTGGTAAGGAGAACTCTGGGACTGAGGAGTTTGGGAGCATTTCCTTGATCCTCAGCTGTCACTGGATTTACCGGTGGCAGCTGAGGCAAGGAGCATGTTTGCACTAGTACAGCTAGTACACCAGCTACAATCCTGTCTTGAGCTAGGTGAACTTACCAACAATTATCCATGCCTTGGTTGTCATCTGCAATGCACTTAATCTGATTCTTCCCTTGAAAAGTATCTGGAAATTATAAATGCTGCAAAATGTGGTAGCCAGGCTGCTGACCAATATAAGGAATATGGATGCAGGACTGAAAGATTAGAACTGGGTACCAATTGCTATTGGGCACTATGGTGCAAGTGTCTACTTTTAAAGCTGTAAATGACTAGGATCTGTTTATCTATGGAACTGCCTCTTTTGCAACAGACCTACCCAGTTATTTAAATCAGAATGAAAGGCCCTCAGGAAAAGACCCCTGCTTTCAGGAGATTGGCTACTGAGAAAACCAGAAAGAGCTGTCACCTGTGTGGTACCCAAGCAATGGAATGGGCTCCCTAAGGAGATGCATGTGGTTCCTATTCTTCCAATATTTAGGAAGATGGTAAAAACACATTCATTTTACTAGGAGTTTAATTGTTAATTATTTAAATGATTGGTTTTAATTTTTGTTTTGATTTTGCATTAATTTAGGGTTGCAAGCCTTCTTCAGTGTAGAAATAGATGGAAAGAAGGGCAAAAAATTCAATGATAAATTAAAAAAATAAAAAGTTGTGGAGAACAGCAATAACAACAATAACAGCTTCTGCTCTGATAGCATGGGTGAGTCTGTGTCATGGCTTGTGTGAGTGGTTGTGAGTCTTCTCAGCTGCTATTTTTACAATATTTTTGTTGTTTTTAATTCCGGGTTGTTTTTATTGTTTTTATTTTGTTTTAATTGTGAGCCACCTAGCGTCAGATAGATGAGGGGATGGACTATAAATTTACTAAATAAGTAAACAAACAAACGAACTTTGATACAAATGCTATATCTTGTTTTCCCTCTATCTGGTTTGTTTGTCTGTTTTTTTACATTTACATATCCCATTGCATGCTGTTGTTGTTTAAGATTAAGCATTCATCTTAACTTCCTATCTGTAATAAAAAGATTGGTAATGCATGAAAAGCAAAAAAACAAAAAACAAAACTTGATTCATATCCCACTAAAATGAGCTGAAGAATATTCAATTGCCATGTGTGAGGGAGGGAGGGAGGAAGACACAGCCACATGTACCAACTCTTGAAGCTATTGGTTCACCATTCTAATCTACCAAACAAAATATTATTAATATAGTTACTGTGGTGAAATACATTTTATTTTTGCAGGTTCTAATGGAATGTGGCAGAGTATCCTGTAGGTGTTTTCCACTTCCACCAGAGGCCACGCATAAAAGTCTATTTCTATCTAAAGTATGGTAGCCAGCAAAGCAGAGATTGGATCAAATTAATTTGAAGGAGGTAGCCTGCAGAATTTGTCAGTCCTACCTGAACAGAATGGCTGAATCAGTAATTTAGGAAGATAAAAGAAAGGGAAGGGGAATATGTGGCTCACAGATATCAGCGGGAAGGTCATGCTATGGGTTGTCCCAGAGACAATTGCAATTGCATTAGTACTTTGGAGCTTGACATTAAATGTCATGTTCAATTGCAGTGTATTTAAGGTGATGCCTGTGGCTGGTGAGAATGGTGAAAAGGTAGAGTGAATGTTTTATCTAATAATAACCCAGAGATTAATGGGAATATGGCCAAACACTGCTGAAAGGAAGAAGAGGGAAAATAGATCCTTAACCTTGTGTTGCATTTTCTCACAGCTTCAATATCCTTGATTTACTGCCTCTGCAACAGTTAATGCAAAGAGAATTAGAGAAGTATATGAATAAAAATATGGCATTTTTTTTTCATTTTAAGTTATATGTATAGATTAAAAAATAAATTATTAGCAGACTCTTAAAACCTATCCAAAACCAGCTATAAAACAACTTCCTCACTCTTACGGCATTTCCACACCACGTTTTTCCAACATTTTAGAATGAGATTTTGTAATGGTGTGTGTGAATGACCTTGGCAGACAGGGCGAAGAGCCACAGATTAGACAATTGTCATGCAAAAAGTATCTCAGCTCACAGAAGGAGAGGGGGAATGGGAAGCTTTTCAGAAGAGACCCTCCCTAGTTTTCTGGAGAGTAAAAGGAAAGGAGGGGAGAAGTACTTTCAGACTTAGAAGATTTATGTTAGCCCTTTGAGGTAGTCCAGACAAGAAGCAAAACTATGATTACTAACTCTATGTTTATTGTACGGTTATATTAATAGAAGCTTGCAAGTATTTCTCCCCTCCTCTCCTTTTAGTCCCTGAAAAACTAGGGAAGGTCCCTTCTGAAACACTTCTCATATCCCCTCTGTTTCTGTGGGCCAAGATATGTTTTGCAAGATGGTTGTGTAGTCTGACTCTTCCTCCTGTCTCCCAAGGTCATTCCCACATGCCATTGCAGAATGGATCACATAATGTCAGAGGTAGGGTTACCAGATGTCTGCCGAAAGGAGGACATGTCCTCCTTTTTGTCCTCATGTCCTCTGTCAGGCAGGCATTGCCTTAAAATCAAATACTGTCTGGCTGTTTGAGTGTCTTGGGGTTTTGAGGGGAATTGTTTTCACAATAGTATTCATTCTAACTCCTGCTTCTTTCTGTCCCTTGTCCATCAACAGATTGGACAGCTTAGATTTACATCATTTAATTTATTTCCTGATTCCTGCAATCAGTTTCAATCCAGCCCCTTCAAAACTATGATCACTGCAGTCTGTAGATCGCATGGCTCATCAGACATTTCTAGGGTGGAATTTGAAAAGTGTTTTGTTGTTGATTCTATATTATCACTATCATATGTTCTTGAAAATAAATATGAAAAAAAATTGCAATTGAAATACCTTTCTTTCTCATGCTGGAAAAAGTAATTTTGTACACATGTACATGCCTAAGTATATTTTATGCAGTTTTTTGCTGTGATTTTTCTCACAAGTGCCAAGCAAGTTAAACAGTGTGTCCTTCTTTTCCCCCTTTTGTCCTCCTTTCAAATTTTCTGTGTCCTCCTTTGCCTGTTCAGAGATCTGGTAACCCTCATTAGAGGGGATGTGGGTTGGAGCTAAGTTCAGTTCTGGCTCAGAATTGGTATGATCAAACCCATTGAACTCCCAGTATTAGCATGTCCAGTATTGCATGGAAGGAACTGCTTCTGATTGCTACTGCTTTTGGCCATCAAGGGGACTTCCTGCAGAATATTTCAGCAGGGATGGGCACTGTGTAAAGGGCACTGCCTTGATTCTGCCTGTCTGCTCCTTTCACTGTTTCCTCTGCAGGAAGCAACATTCCTGCTAACATGGCCATTTGCAGCATGGAAGAACATGGCCTTCCAAGTGCCATCCCTGGCATCAAGGATGGGGGAAGGAGTCAGAAAAGTATAGAGCCTGTGGGAAGTTTGTGTTTCCCTACTTCCAGGGCTCAAGCAAGGCTTAGCTGTTTCCTTTCTACCTGCCATCACTGAGGCTCACCTTTGCTTTCCAGGCACCTGAAGTATGCATTTACTCTCCCTCTCCAACAGCCAGCAGTCTTGTTTAGAGGGATTGAGGGAAGCAGTTGTCTGTAATGCCACTGAAATGCTGTATTTCAACTTCTGAGGCTTTTACAAACAGTGAAAGAATGATGTCTGGATGGCCTGGCTGCTTGAGTATTTTTCTTTTTTGTGAAATATCATCCTGCATATAATTTTTCATCACAGTAGTAGGTATGGGTGTGCATGTAGGTAGAGAAAACCTCCACACAAGGGTCAAAATGTTTTGCAGAATTGTGAAAATCACAGCAACAGAGGTAGCAAAGTCAGCTCTGACACACATTAGGCATAGTATTTCATGGAGAGGAAACACAGCTTGAAGCTGATGTTCTCCTGCTTTATAGACAAGTACCAAAAATGGTAACCCCATGTGGAACTTCTACATCCCTCTCTATAATATGTAGGGAAAAAATTCATTATGTCCTCTGATATCATAACAGTTTACTCAACTTCACCAGACTGTACAGCTTTGGGATAACCACAAAAAATTCCTGTATGGTTGTTCTACACATTATTAAAATATTGGTTATCTCTTTTTGATACAATGCTTCTTTATATAATATAAAAGGTCTAATCTTCTATGTTACTGAACCTATGACACATTTTTTCCCAAGGTTATTTATGGTTGTATACATCTACTTTGAAAGTTATTTCTACTGTCTATGTAAGGAAGGAAGTTACTTTAAAGTGTTCAACTGAAACCCTTACATGTAAACTTTTCATTTAGATAATATGCATCTCCCTCCCTCCCTCCCTCCCTCCCTTCTTCCACACACTGTTATGCTGCATGGTGGGGGAGAAATTTTTTCTTGAATTTTCTCTTAAACCATATGAACATGGTTTGTTATTACTTCGTGTAGTGGACTACGAGAACTCTTGATTTTGAGTGGCCAACCAGCTAGCCGAAGTTTCTTATATAGGATTTAGGGGAAGAGAAAGGTAAGAACTTATTCAGTGTGTTTTGAATAGAGGCCTGGAAAAAGGAGATTTCATACAACTGTGCCTAAACATTCTGCCCCAAAGCCTTAAAAATTATCATTGAATTGCAATTCATTTCAATGCAATTCATTTCAAGCATTGCAATTGGTAAGCTAAAAGTTGATAAGAGATTATCAAAGCTGGCTGAAGTTCCACCAGGCCACAGCTGTCACCTGTCCATCCAGCAGTAGCTGTGAGTCCAGAAGGACACCCGACTCACAGAACTGCTCCCTATGAAGAATAACCACCAGAGCAGGCAGAGTACCATGTGATCTATGGATAATCAAGAACTCTGTTTTGCTTGGGTTCAACTTCAGTCTCATATAGGCATACCCACTGGGCTGACATCTCCTCCCTCATTACCACCAAATGGAATCACCCTCTTAGGAAGGAACACAATCACTATAAGACAGTATCTCCAGTCCCCATTCCTGGCAAGTGATTCAAAAGAATATTGTGTTCAATATGTCTGTCTGTGGGGCCTGAGACTACCTGTGGTGGGGTCTGTGGCTGTCATGGGAGCCCTGATATCATGAACCTTGCCTGACTCCACCCCAGGAATGGAGGTTGGAATAGCTAGCAATAATAACTAGGAAAATTGCAACACCAACTCAACAACTAGTTCCAGCCACTCAGGGTAGGTTCCTACTGAGAGTACGATGTGAACAAGAGCCCCAGGCTCTCCCTATAGTCCAATTCAATAGATAGGCATTCACACCTTGTTAATTCCGAAACAGGACCATTAATCAGAGCGAATCTGCCTCTAAAGTTCATTCCCACTCACTGTCCCCTTTGTCAGTGTTGTGGCTTTCCGAAACCAGCAAGGACAGATTTCCAAGAGGGTGACATCCCCACCCTCATCCATACCATTAGGTCTTGGTAATAACATGTCACTTCTGGCTGTTCATCCAACCAGGGCCACAACTGTGGGGGGCGGGAAGGGGGGCATGTGCCCTGGGCACCGCGCTGGGGGGGTGCCAAAATGAGTGCTGGGGGGGGGGCAAAGAATCCATGTTTGCCCCGGGTGACACAGACCCTAGTTGTGGGCCTGCATCCAACAGTAAGTTTTGAATGAACTCTTCTCTGTTGCCAGGACATATCCTTGGAATTTAATTAATGAACTGAGATAAGGACAGAACTAGATGTCCTCATACCCAAAAGCTAAACTGAATGCTATGGTATTTAACTGTAAGTTTAGTCTATGCAAGTGCAATCAACATTTCAGCACTATTAAAATAGCAACAAAACACAGCAATCATAAACCTTTCCATTTACAATAGCAGATTGCAGAGTATGACACTTTGTATTCTGTATGTACACTAGCTTGCTGCTGTTTTAGGAGAAGCTTAATGAGAGTACTAGCATGTCAGGAAGAAGGACAGTTGCCAGCTTGCAAATGCTGAAAACTACTTAGCCATGATTATAGGGTATATCAAACACGCTGTTACTTAGCCAGATGAGTACACTGAAACCTACTTAGCCATGAATATCAGGCATATCAAACACATGGATGCCAATAAAAAAACATAGTTCTTCCAGTGTGATAATCATCATGTTATCTGACCTAGAAAAAGCTATGGTGATTTTTGTCTTCCATAATCTAATTTTATCTGGATACTTGGCAAAGTGTGTACTTCTTGGAGATCGTCTGCTTACTGTGGGTCTTCCACACAGGGGCCTTCAGAACACAGCTGCTCTCTTTAAGGAGGAAAAGAAGTGGGGAAAATGGGGCTACCATCTCTGTTCATTGTTGCTATCCTGGAATGAACTCCCAAAAGCCACATTTGGGGGAAGATGAAGTTTTCTGAGTTTTCTGAGCAGGACTGATTTCCAGCATAGAAATCATATATTCTTAGTAAGAATTGGTGCTCAGTTACCTTATTTTTCTTCTCTTTTTTTCTTTCTGGGTCACATCTTTTTACATTGCAAATCTGAAGACAGGAGTTGTCGTTGTCGTTGTCGTCATCATCATCGTCATCATCATCATCATCATCATCATCATCATCACCATGCTATTCGAACTAATACAGTCAAGACCAGAATTGAAAAATCATTAAATGATTCAAAGTACAAATTGTGCAAAGAAAAGAAGCAGAAGAAACAGTAGATTGTATACTCAGCTTGTGCAAGAAGATCACACCAACTGACTATAAGCAACAACATAACACAATTGCCAAAATGATTCACTGGAACATCTCTAAAAATTATCATTTGCCAGTAATGAAAAATTGGTGGGAACATATAGTTGAAAAAAATAGTCAAAAATGAGCAGGTTAAAATATTGTGGGATTTCTGAATACAAACTGATCAAGTCTTGGTGCATAACACACCAGATTTAACTGTGGTTGAAAAGAAGGAAGTGTGGAAAATTGATGTGGCAATACCAGGAGATAGTAGAATAGAAGACAATTGGAGAAGATTGCAAAGTATCAAGATCTGAAAATCAAAGTTGAAAGATTATGGCATAAACCAGCCATGGTGGTCCTAGTGGTTATCAGTACACTGGTTGCCATTCCAGACAACCTTGGACAGCAGTTAGAAAATCTGCACATTGACAAAATTTCCATCTGTCAATTACAAAAGGCCACACTGCTTGGATCCACACATCTATATGCCTATACATTACGACCTCCTAGGTTCTTGGGAAGAACATAAGTGAATGAAGGCCAACACCAGCTAAAGAATTGGCAGCTGTGATTTCATGTTGTTGTGTATAATAACAACAACAACTACTACTACAGTTACTATTACTACTTGTACAAATTCCATCCATACAAGAAATGCCATTAAGATGAGGACTTAGGGTTGAATTTTTAATTAAGAAAAATAATTGGAAGACTTGTTGCAACCCTCAAAGTCTGCAGCAGTATGGATGATAGGTATTACATACAGGTGTTCATTTGCAATAGGAGTATCATTAGAAAGATTGGCTCCTTCCTTATTTTGCTTTACTTGGGAACAAATTTGTTCCATTCCTTCAGGTGTTTAATGAAGTATAATATCCACTCTATGTTCAGTTTTAACTTCAATGCTAAATTCCAAATTTTCTGTATGGGTTTTATTGTTGTCTTCCTCATATTTTCTTATCTAAGTTCAAATGATATGCTCAGTTACATATCACCCCAGGTGCCAGAGAGATAGAAGATATGATTATTAATTTTACACTCTGAAATTCAGAGCTTGCTAAAATTCTGGAACTTGTAAGTGCTAAAACCTCATATTATAATTTTTCTACCTAGCTTGTTTCCATTTTATGTTGATGCTTCATTTGTTTTATAGGGTTATTTTTTTTCCAAATTGTTGTAAACTGTTCTGACTAATGCACAGTGGAAGATTTTTCAAGTAAAATAAGTATTCATGGTTTAGTTGAAGAATTAAAAACCACATCTGATGAACCTGTTATAGATTTCAACCCTGAGTAGAGCCAAGCTGTTCCTAAATTCACCAGTTATTTTTATTAAATTCATGCCCAAGTCTTGTTCCATGAAACAGATGTGCAAGAACTATTTCACCATGTCGCTCCCCTCCCGCAAACATCCTATTTATCTTGATTGCACTCCAATGCTTTCAAGTCATAGTCCTGACAGTGTCATATTTAATTTATCTAATGAATATAGGATAATTTATGTACTCATATCCTGCCCTACTGCCTGATGATGTATTCACACTCAACTAGATCCCTTGGAGCTTCAATTTGCTTGCATAGCAGGAAAAAAATCAGACTTGTTGAGGAAATTTACAGAGCATTGTTAAAATCAACCTTACCAATATTTCCAGTTACTTCATTTTCCTATGTGATCTCTATATTTGTTTGAATTAATTGTTTTGAATCCATAGACTACCTTGGCATAATTTCACACTTTTGGAAATGATGGAATATATACCAAAGAGTCCTTGAAATATAATGGGACAGAGTCCTAGATTCTGTACAAGATTCTCTTATCCTTAACTTTTAGTTAGGGAGCAGCAACCTGAATTACAGCTCCAAGTCCCTTTTTTGCTGACCCTGGAGTCTTCTTTAACAATGATTATAGAAAACTAGCAGCATAGTTTTCTGCCATTTTGAGATGAGAAACACATGTGAAACTGTTATACCCCAAATAGCTGCATCAGTCATGAGTACTGATGGCGAGCAGGAGGGGGCCCCTATCCAGGGGGGAAAACGCATGCGTAGTACTGAGGAATTAAGCAGCCATTCAAAGAGACACAGATCAGACCCACCTTAACCTTTGGGGTTTATCTGTATGGATTTTCTCATGCTTCTTCAGTTTGTTAGGATTCTGTTTAATGTAGCAGTAATAAACACTAGAGACCTACTCCTCGTCTCAGCGTGATTTCTGACTGTTAGGACATCATCAACACTAAAACAACCAGCCTTTTTTACCCAAAGTCCACCAAACTCAGCCCCACCCTGAAAATATTCAGTATACCTCTTCACAACAAAAACATCATCCATCTGTATTTTAGCTAAATTAGACACTGTGATAAATACTAGAAGCTCTATAATTCTCATCTTTGACCTCTGTTCTTCTCACTGCATGTTTCTGGCACTCTCTACTTGATGATCTGGTTCTGATGTTTATATGTTGATGACTTTCATATAGGGGTGCATCTTATAAAGGCAAAGGTTTGTCAACAGAATCGGTTATGGAAAGGTGATTACCTGGTACACATATGAACAGATCCCAAATGTCCAGGTAATGTGTCAGCTGTTAAACTTGCATTACTTGACTAGCAGCCAGCTATGCTATTACTAATGTGGTAATGTAATATCTCAGACTTCTATTAATCAGGATGAGGAAGGGCAAATTGGCAATAAGTCAGGAATCTTTCTTACACACATGCACACACAAAATGTAATTAGCTTTTGAATGCTCAAAGATTCATATCATTCACTAAACAGCAGTCATAGCAATCCAAATCAAATGCCAGGAACTCTAAACCAGAGATTAATATAACACATAAGATTACTTCTGCTCTGTCAGTCCTGAGCTTCTTGCTGATTTTTCAGCAAGAAGCTTTGAGCAATGAAACAGACCAGGAGACAGCTAGAATATAAGTGGTGTCCCTATTGGGAGATTGACTGGACTTGTAATTAGGTAGGGCATATAATTGTGCTTACCATGTGGCAGTGAATGCTACAAAATATGGTAGCTATCCTTAATCGCTGTCCCTCAGCAGCTGTCATCTGCCTTGGATAATTCCCATACTGAAGCTATCTGAAGCCTACTGCAACAAAATTGTAAGGCACTGAGGATAAAATTGCTTGCTCACTGGTTTTGATACCATATCTAGTGAGACATCCAACAAACTGTCTGGTCTAGTTACTTGGGATCACTTTTCATTTTTGAGACCTGAGGATGTGGACAAATGCCTGTACCTATTCAATCTACTATCTGTGCTCTCTTGACACTTGCCTATCTTGGCTTTTTAAACTAACTTGGATGGTGCTGGGATTACTGAGTGGATCCAAGGAGTTGTGAATGTCTCCTTCCTGGTAAAGTAGTGCTGTCAGTCTTAAGAGAGACAATTTCCTGGATTCAGAGGTTTATGACAACTATAGTTGAGTCACAAATACCCTCTCTGAGGGCAGAGTGTAAGGGCAGAGCATTTATGTAGTACCTGCAGATGTTCTTGAAAACAAACCAACAAACAAACCAACAACTATTTTGGCCTATTTCTGTCCTAACAACCAGGAAACACACTGAGACAATGAACTGGTCTCTAATATTTATTGCTAGTACTTAACAGGAATCCTAACAAACTGAAGAAGCGTGGGAAAAACCCAGACATATAACCCCCAAGGGTTAAGGCGGTCCCGATCTGTGTCTCTTTGAATGGCTGAACAATTCCTCAGTGCTACGCATGCGCTTGACAGTCTGGATGGGAGCCCCCTGCTCGCCATCCTTACTCATGACAATTTCAGACTGAATTCAGGCCTAGTTTGGAGAATGGGAAAGAGCAGCTTTGTTGATTTTGCTGTGTAAGAACTGACACTTTGATTCCCCGGTTCAATTTCATTAGCACAGTCTGTTTTATGATAGGGGGTGGTGTTAACTGATCACGCTCCGCTTTCCCAAACACCTCCCTTAAGTCCCGGTAGGATCTGGAATCAAGTCCTCATCAGAGGCACCACTCGCCCCTGTCTGCACAGAGATCGCTGCCAGATTTTTTGTTGCTTTCTTTTCCCCATTGGTTCCAAGTACAGTCCATCTTTAAACTGTATTCGCCTGGTCTCCCAGTCCACCTAGGTACTGTTAGCCCTCAACCAAGTCAGTCCCAAAATCAGGGAATGATTTCCTATTGAAGCCACTATAAATCTTAAAGTCTCTTTGTGGGTACCTACTTTCATTCTCATCTCCTTGGTGCAAAATATCACTGGGCCCCTTGTGGCTTTGGACCCATCCAGTTGGGTAAAGATAATAGGTTCTTTTAGTCTCTGTATTTTCAACCCCAGGCCATTCTCTAAGACTGGGTGAATCAGGCACTTAGTACACTCAGAGTCCAACAGAACAACCAGATCTGCCCTTTTCTCTCCTCCCAAAGTTTTCAGTTACACCCCCACCATCACCATGGGACCATCTCCACTCACCACTGAATTCTTGCACCCTTTTGAATCAGGCTGCCGGTCAGCACCCTTTAAGGCAGGCTGTCCCATTTCCTGCCGGTGACTGGGGTTTGTCAGATGAGTCCACATCTGAGGTGCCAGATTCTGTTGTCGGCTGCACACATTCGCTTCCAACTGCTGCCTTGCTTTTGGTGGTTGGCAATTTTGTGGGCTTGGGCTTTGGCTTTGGGGAAGAGCCCACAGCTCTGTGTGGGCAATTGGTAGCCTGATGACCTCCTTTGCCGCATTTGAAACACAATCTGTCTCTTAGGTGATGTTCCTTCTCTTCATCCCATGACAGTCTTGCCGGTGACTTTGATTCCGTGCTTCCTGATACAGTTGGCTTCTTGACAGTTGGTTGAAGTTGGTGTTTTCTCTTGAGACAGATCTTGGTGTTCTCCACCATGCCAGCTAAACATATCCACTCCCTCAGGGTTTCTGGGTCACTCCTCGCCAGGCACCGATCCAGGATGTTGGGTTGCAACCCCATCTGGAAAAATTCCAACTTGAGCAACTCTGGACAGTCGGTCAAGGTCCCTGCCAGGCTTTGGAACTCCATGACATATTCAGTCATGGACCTGTTCCCTTGCCTGATGTACTGCAGGTTAGTTTTGGCCTTCATCTTGGCCAGTGGGTCTTTGAAACGATTTCTTAGGGCAGTCATAAAAGCATCAAAACATCAAAAGAGTTCCAGGACTCTAGCGACATGCAGTGTCACCATCCATTTGGAGTCTTCTGCCACCAAGTGAGTTGATGCGTACCTCACTCTTGCTTCATCAGTCAAGAAAGTGTCTCCAAATTCATCCATAAACCCACTCACGTGAGTTAAGAAGCAAGCCAGCTCATTAGGGTCCCCTCCAAACTTCACCTTTAAGTCATGGAACAGTTTCGGGCTCTCAGATCATTTAGCTTGTCTTGGGGCAGACTGAATTTGCATTCGCCTCCAAGCTGGCTGGTCTCTTGTCAGAGTTGGCCCTGCAGCTTCATCATCACTTGATCGGGTATGATCCAATGTCCCCAAGTCATCTCCCGATACCAACATTGATGGAGTACTCTTTGGGGTGGGCACCTTCTGGGCTAGGTGACTAATCAACCTGTCCATGGCCTCCTTCAAGATGGCCACCATGTCAGCCACCGATTGCATCTCTTGTTCCAGCGGGGACAAACGTTGATTGGCCATCAGATCTCAGCTCCTGGTTTCTTGCTGGAATGAGTGCCACCTCGCCGGTGTCCTCTCCGTTCCATCTCCAACCCCAAACATCCAGACAGGTTTGGGTTTCCAAAGAAACTCTTTCTCCAACTGGTCATTGAATCCTGAAGAAGGAGGGGTGACTCACTTGCTGTTTCTTTGCCTTCAGCTTGGCTCCCTTCTCCTTTGCCTTTCCTCCTTGAGCTTTCGCTCTTTGACCTCTTGTGGTCACTGAAGTCCCCACAGAAGGTGCTGGGATTTCTTCTTCCTCTGTCATTATTTCTGGCTTGGTTTGATCAGAACCCTCCATTCTGTCCAAACGTGACTGTGGAGAGTGAAGGCTTAACTTTCCTCAGAGAAGGTAGTTTCTCCTGGTAACATTAAAATTGGTACAATCGCAGCTTTATGTAAGAACTGACACCTTGATTCCCAGTAATGACCTGACTGATGCACAATTGGAATATGCAGATTTCAGATTTATTGAGAGTAGTGTACAGATCAAGAGAAAAGGTGCAATTGAAGATTCCTGCCTAAACCACCTAATTAAATCACCCCACTCACCTCTTACAACTCTTCCTACCTAATTCCAACAGTCAGGCATGCCAGGCACAAATGTCTCTGATGGTATGACCTTGACTTTCCCCCTTTAGCCCAAACAGAATAGTTTCACACTCCTTGGTGTTCCCCCTCCCTTCTAGGCTTGACAAGCATTGACTCATCATGGCAGACAAACACAATCAAACGATTCATCAATCTGCTGATTGTGGAGTCTGGCATGGTGGATCTCTCAGTGGATTTCAATGCTGTTGACCATAGTAACTTTCTGAATCATCTCTGTGTGTTGAGAGTTGAAAGTACTGTTCATTACACTGCTTATGGAGCTGCAATGGCTCAGTGGTTAAGATGCTGAATCAGAGGACCATTAAGGTCGGCAGTGCGGCAATTCAAAACTTGAGAGCATGAGCTGCGTGACAGAATGAGCTCCCGTCAACTTGTCCCAGCTCCTGCTAACCTAGCAGTTCAAAAGCATGCAAATGCAAGTAGATAAATAGGTACTACTTCGGTGGGAAACTAACAGGGACATGAAAGGAGCCCCCTCGGGAGTCCACTGGGCAACGGTGATGTCACCAGCAAATCCTTTCAATACAGAAGCACTTTGGTAGGTGCTTCTGACATGGAAAAAAAAAATGCACTGCTTTAGTAGACCTTGGTAACTAAGCATCAAAATCTTGACAATTGCAGTGTAGGGTACAACAAGGTATGATTTTTTAATCCTATTTTCCTCAATACATTTATGAGACCAGTGAAGGTAGTGATCATGGATTTGAGAGTGAGGTGCTCTATCTGAACCTGTGAATGCCCTGATGCCTAGCTACAGTGATGGGTCAGATAAGGGCCAATTAAATGAATCTAAATCTTGACAGATCTAGTGGGTGAATAAATACAGATACAGAAATTTAGGAATCTGACTTTTCTAAATGAGATTACATCCCCTAAGAAAGAGCAGTTAGTTTGGGGTGTTCCTAGAATTATTACTCTTAGGTGGTTTCTATTGCAATGAGTATCTATTACTAACCTTGTCTGGCTAACTAGCTATGCCCTGTTCTGGGCAGAGATGGTCTAGTCACTGTTCTTTATATAGGATAACCTCAAACTTGAAATACTATTAGGTGCTTCATGTGAGGCTGTCCCAAAACTACAGCTGATACATATGGCACCCAAGTTGCTAAGTCCAGGAAGGTGCCATGACTTATGCAGTTACATCATTATTAATGTTTACATCACAAGGATCATCCCAGAGAAAATTGCAGGGAAATAAACTGAAGGGGGTGAAATCCCATCCCCAAAATGTTCAGACAAAAGAATTAAACACAATTTAAATTGGACCTGATAATCTAGAAAATAGGCAGAGATTATCAAAGCTCAGGAAACTCAAACTTTGAGCAATAAGGATCAGGAATTTGTCCTTCTTTCTCAGATGATTATTAAAAGGGGAGGGTGGAAGCTCCATGTTTTGTCTTTTTTCTTATTCTCCCTTGTTTGGAGAAGAGGGCATTTCTTCCCCAAATGACTTTAGCTAGGGAAGAAAACTGTCTAAGGCTGGAAGAAGGATTAGAGAATCAGAAGGAATTAGCTATCTAGAGAATAGTAGGATTATATGCAAATTGGAATTCTTTTGTTGATTTATGTTAGAGGTTTATATCAAATGTACCTTAGTAAATTTTGTTCTGTCGATATTCATAAACATGGACATGTATTCTTGCCTGGAATTGTGGTTGCTGAGTTAAAGCCTGCAGCAGTTACAATATTTTCTTTTTCTCCTTCTCTCATTGTCTTTGACTCTCATTTAGTTCTTTAACCTTAATCTACATAATAAAAGACTTATATCTTCTTCTTAAATCAGTAGTCATTCTAACGGGTTGGTTAGAATATTACATGTCCCAGCAGCTCTGCTTAGCAACAGAACAGGAAAAAGCTTGTTTTGCTTTGCTTTCCTCTTCCTGATCAACAAGGCAGAAACACATTTTCTTCGGAATAAAAGTGAATGGTGATATATAACAAACACCCTCTACTCAGGAATGTAGAAGGGTTGTGAGTTGTGGGTGGGGAACTACAGAATTCCTTGGAGAGCCTGGGGGACTTCAGTGTGGAATATTTTTAAAGAACTCTATCTCACCTCACTCTTAGGAAGGCATTCATGTACTATGACCCTGGGAGGGAATGAAGTTGGGAAAGGCAGAAACACTTCTAAACCCATTTCCCTAAGAGCAACTAAAGGAAGCAACCACACTGAGACCTCAGCCCGACTAGTGCAATAACTTTTGGAACAAGGCAAAGGTTGTATGCTACTTTATAGACTTTGAGACTTTTGTCTGAACTGAGTATTAAAAGACTGAGTATAAAGGACTGAGTATTAAAGATGTATTTACATGGCAACATCACCTTGCATGTCCTAGATGGGTGGAGTTGACCCAGAGTAATACACCTTGCCTGTTTTTGGGGAAGGTATATGCTGCAATAAAGCACTGTGTGTAGATTTGCTATGCTGTGGTCCAGGCCCGCAACTAGGGTCTCTGTCATTCGGGGCAAACGTGGATTCCGTGCCCATTTTGGCACCCCCACAGTGCTCATTTTGGTGCCCCCCAGCGCTCATTTTGGTGCCCCCCAGCGCTCATTTTGGCGCCTCCCCAGTGTGGCGCCTGGGGTACATGTCCCGCTTGCTCCCCCTTAGTTGTGGCCCTGCTGTGGTCTGTCCAGTCCCTGGAAAACAAAGAACCCTGACAGGCTCATTCTTGAGTTTATAGGACTTCCCCAGACTTGATATCAAATTTAGCTGCTGCTCTTGTGGACATGTATGCATGTAGACTTCCTCAGCTGAAATGACGAGAGTTAATGTAGACATTTTATTCCCCCTGAGATCTGGACAGCTCCTACCCTCAGGGTGTTCTGGAAGGCCTTAAAGACCTGTTTGTTCTGCCAGCCCTTAGGACAGGGTGGATGGAAGCCACCTTGATAGAGCTGCTTGGTATATATTGTATATATGTTGATATTAGCTGTCATTTGCCATTCTCTTATTGCATTTTTGTTGTATTGTATTGTATTCTTTTTTATATTGTGATCCACCCAGAATTGTTCTGGAGTCAGGCAGCATAAAAAATGAATTAAATAAATGAATATAGAGTGCAAATTTAGAGGAATTCATAGAGAAACCTGTCAAAATGTCTCTTTCTAAATATGGCAAGGAAGGAAGGCAGGCAGGCAGGCAGGCAGGCAGGCAGGCAGGCTATTACCCAGATAGGAAAAAATGTTGACTAATTTTTTTGGCTAGGCTTTTTTTCTCCACTTGCATCCTTTTCTTTGCATTTTCAAAGAAGAGAAGCAGAACTTATACGTGCTATATTTGTGTGAGTCAGTGTGGCATCTATTCATTCTAGTATAGACTGGTTAAAAATCTCTGTCATTGATTTTCTTAAGCTATGGCAGATGAAAACACTTGAAAAACTGTAGGCAGCCATTTCATTTTATTTTTAAATTGTGTTCTGATATATATGGACACAAGGAACCATTTACAGCATTGCTTAATGAGACATAATTCTGTCACTTTCTAATGGAGCTTAGAATACAAAGGACAATTGACAGATTTCTAAGAACAGAAGATGTGTGCTTCTGCTGCAAATAAAAGGGGCTATTCCGACACTTCCATATCAATACAAATATTATTTTAAATAAATTGCATGATATTTCAAAGAGAACTGTAACTTAAGTGATTTAATGGAGTCAATTATCTGCTAAGCTAATGGAAGCAAATCAAACATGGAAGAAAGGTATGTATTTACTTGATATGAAGAATAAGGTAAAATCTTACTTCAATATAATTTGATTGTATAAGCAAAAATCACTGACCGTGGATTGAACTTGGTGTTACAGTACAGAATATGTGCGTGTTTGAATATCAGTTCTGCAAACCTCCCATACAGTATGTGACTTTTGTCAAGGAGTTAAAGTTCAACCTGGGTTTTCCCAATATTCAGCCCCAAAGTAAAAGAAGCTGATTTTCTCCAGATTGGGTTGACCTGAGGTCAAACCAACATAAGGAAAAAATGCCAGCTACAAAACTGAGTAAGGTATCTTCTCTGAATGAGAAGGAACAGTAGTATAACTTGGGCATACGCTTATAGTTATCTTTGTTACTACATGCTCAGGAAGCCCACAACAATCCAAAGCAACTCTGGATTGGGTACAATAAAGTTTATATTTATATATTTATAAATACATATACATATACACACATACACTCTGAGTCAGTGTTGACTCCTGGTGTCTGCCTGGACTAGTCCAGGCAGTCTTCTTGGCAAGGGGTTTTTGGAAGTGGTTTGCTATTGACTCCTTCCTAGGGTTGAGAGAGAGTGACTGGCCCAAGGTCAACCAGATGGCTTTGTACCTAAGGTGGGAATAGAACTCATTATCTCCCAGTTACTAGCCTGATACCTTAACCGCTACACCAATCACAATTACTAATCTCTCTCTCCCTCCCTCCCTCCCTCCCTCACAAAAATAAAAATAAAAATCCCCACAACTAATTCATCAAAGACCATCCAAGGGCCAAACACCTGTTGGAACAGTGCTTCTATAACTGGTTTCTGGAATATCTCTAGAGTAGGGAGGTCATATCTACCTCCAGAAGGACTGCGTTGCTGGGCCCATAACCCAGGACCCTTGCACAACACACCCTCTCTAAATAAGTAGCTGGACTGAACCAGTCATCTTCTGGTTTATGGTCTGAACTCCAAGTGACAGCACTGATATTTAAAGCCTTTAATAGCTTGGAAACTTCATTGCTGAAGCAGCATTTTTCTGTCAGCTCCATGGTAGCCCAGGTCAGGGAACAGGTAATGCAAAGACTACTGGAACTCTATTGATATAGTGTATAATAACAGAAACTTGAAAGACAGTCAGTGTTTCCTCTGCCCGTTCTTATACCAAACAGAATCAAGGCAGAGTTATCTTGAGTTTCTTTGTTACCCCCTGTTCCTTCCCAGCACTAAACTGACCTTTATTTAGTGGTTCTTGCATTAATTCTTCAAGGCTGCCTCTGTACTCCTCTACACTTTTTCTATTTAATCTGCAGCTGGTGAGCTTGTTTTGTCTCTTAGAAGTGGGAGACAAAAGCCATATATTATGTGGAGATTAAGAGGACCTTCTATGGAGCCTTGTTCTGGAATTCAGTGTACTCCACCTCCAGAGACCTGACTTTATTGCCATTGGCTTTATTTTGACATTGTTAAGACATGCCTATTCATTTGAGCTTTGGGGTTTTGTTAACAGCAGCATAGTGTTTTAATTTGTTGGTTTGCTAAGCATTCTCCATAATGATGCTGATAGTTGGCAAGCCAGAAGTATTTAAACAAATATTAGGGAGAATATAGGAAAGACACAGACACTCCTGAACAGTTTCTAAAGTCAGGAACATATATTTAATATGAAAACAGAGAGAGTGCAAGTCTTCAGATGATAGAATTAACAGCTAAATATACTTTGCCTTCAGCTATATACTGAGTGTTTAGCTATGCATCAATACCAATGCCACCTTTTCACACTAATATTATTAATCATTATGCAGTTTTAAACATGGAGATAAAATGAATTGGCCAGCAGAGACAATAAAAATATGCACATCCCAAGGATAATTCTGCACTGTTCACTTCAATTATATTCTAGGGAAAGAGCAGAGCCATCTCAAAGAGAAAAGGTTTCAAAGGGAAATATTTGAAGGAACAGTTAAAACATATGCATGTCCTTCATGCAGTAGTTGCTGCTGTAAGAATGATTCCAGTTAAATAGTTGAGAAAACAGGTGGAGTTATGCAGCTTATTTAAACTTGCAGTTATGCCCTAAATCCTACCAATGTTCAAAGTGTGCTTTGGAGATGCATGTTCCTAAAGAGGAAGGGTGCAATTCTGGAGATGTCTCAGGACTCTACGGTCAGTCATGCTTCTTTTCTAAATGTCACGATGTCTACCTGTATCAGTGCCCAGTTAGATGGCAACACTTAGCTGACCCTGGCTGATCTGGAAGTGCTAAACAAGGCTAGACCTGGATGGGAGACCTATAAGAAATGCTAGTCTGTGCTTCAGCCTGGGAAGCTGAAAAAACAACTCAGAAGAAGTCAATGGCAAACTATTTCTGTGTTGGCAAGAAAACTGCTGTCTGGGCACTTATGACCAAAAGTCAAGCTCTACTTGAAGGAGACTTTACCTTATTTCTAAGTATAAAACATTTCTCATTCTCGTTTCTCAATATGAAATGTTTCTCATGGTATACTGTTTACCACTGCAAACATTGCTATATAGGGCAATCGGGTTGCTGTGTAAATTTTAAATCAGGCTTAATATAAATGGTGAGTTAACTAATTTCACTTCCATAGCTGGAGAAAGGTATATCAGGGATGCAAAGAGAGGCATACTTAGTTATTGGTGGTGGTGATGTGTATGTATGAATGTGTTCTGTTTGATTGGGCAATGTTTAAGAAAGTCATGGCCTCTGTTCAGCTCTTGACCTTTTGAAGGGTAGCAGGAGAATATCTGATTCTGGAAAGGCCATAGATAATTTTTTTCAGCCCCCACTTTTTTTTTTTTTTTTGTCTTTTGGGGGGATGTTAAGGAAGAGGGGAATAGGAGTGTGAAGCCGTGCAAAGGCAAATCGCTCTCATTCCCATTCTTAAAATCTTACCTCAGCCCCCTGCCCAAGACTGTCCAAGACTGTCCAAGATTATGAAATTACTTTAGCTGTAAAATCACTGATTTTGAGGTGCTGGGGGTTCTGCAAATTGGCTGCATGTGGTTGGTGTGGAGGAAGCAAGATGTGTAAGAGATATAGCATCATACAAATGGGTGACACTTCTAATCATACAGTCAGTAAGGGAGAAAGGTTGAAAGCTTTTGAAGATGCTGGTCTCTTCAGATAACGGAGATGAAGGCAGTGGAGAACAAGGGCCATAGATGGAAATGTGAGTTATCTAATGGGGCAAGGCTATTAGGGACAAGAGCCTTGTTCTATATCAAATAAAGAAGAGGCATAGAGGTTTAAAGAAAAAAGTCATGGGAGCTGAGAAATGAAAGATGTGTAATACTGGCAGATTGCTAGATATACTGTATGTGAGGAGGCAGCTGAATAGCTGGATAATAGAGAGGAAAATATTTTCATAATGTAGCTATCAAGGTGTAATACTTCAATGCGTAGCTGGCCTTTTCCTCTCCTATGTCTGGAGTCATCCATTAGCTTACAGCATACGACTTCCTTCTTCTAGAGGCCATACTTTATTTGTCCTCCTCGGAAAGCTGCAAAGCATGACTGGCGATTGGGTGACATTGCGTGGAGCCAAACCATTCAGCTTTCTTTCACTTTCTGGGGTGGTTGATAGATTCTTTTCATGAAAAATATTGTGCTGTGTAGAAGCTTACTATACCTATTTTACCTCCATTTCCATTAAAAAAATATTATCATGCCAAAAATTGGGGATTTGTCACAAAATTTATTTGTATTGCAATTTTCAGAAGCTGTTGATGGTTAGAAAGAGCCACATGCCCCCCAATTTTATATATCCCTTGCAAAGGTAAATCACTCTTGTTCTCATTCTTAAAATCTTACCCCCCTACCCACCCCCCACCCCCCAAAAGACTGTTCAGAATAAAGTCTGTTAGCCTACTGGAAATGCAACTTTCTTTAAGAATCTGCTGGCTGATTGTTTTAACAGATATACTTCTGCACTTGAAGAAACTTAGATGCTAATCCTATACTTTCTGATATACAACTGTAGCCTATATAACTGAGTTGTGTTGGACAACTGCACATTCTCAGGAGTCACAATAAAAATAATATTCTACCTTCAGATCCAACCAACAACTGAAATCAGTTGGATATGAATTTGTAATAGAATTGTTTCTAGATCAAAATGTGAAAGGTTTAAAAGTAAAGTAAATGGAAACATCTGTACTAGCTTTGCCAAATTTCCCTTATACTAAAATACAACTTTGGGAGTCAGTTTGATATAGTGTTTAAAGCACCAGGCTAGAAATTGGGAGACCATGAGTTCTAGTCCTGCCTGAGGCATGAAAGCCAGCTGGGGGACCTTGGGCCAGTCACTCTCTCTCAGCCCTAGGAAGGAGGTAATGGCAAACCACTTCTGAAAAACCTTGCCAAGAAAACTGCGGGGCTTGTCCAGGCAGTCGCCAGGAGTCAACACTGACTTGAAAGCACCAAAAAATCAATCAAACAAACAAACCAAAACCCCCAACCTCTGGCTGTTTCCAGTACTGCAGGAACTTGGTGGGGGAATGTGGGGATATCAATTAGAAATAAACAGTCAGAGGAAATGTGGAGCAAGTCATGATAATGAACTCAGGACTCATGAGGCAATAGGCAATTCTTGCAATGCGATAGGCTGCAGTGCTATAGACTGGATGAGTGGGGATCAGAGGCCAGTACCAGGTGTGATAGTAATGGTGTTTCTAACACGAATAGGCTTCAGTATTGTGTTTGTGAGTGTGTGTCTGTGTGAATGTTTCCAGCACTGTATTAAATATGTACTTAACTGTCTTTCAAACTAGTGCAAACCTATTTATTTATTTATTTGACTTATATGGCTGGAAAATCAGAAATAGTTAAGGCTTACATTAAATCTCATTAAAAGTAATGAGTTGAGCATCACTGACTGAAAGATAAGAACCAATGTTTAGAGAGGACAGAAGACAGAAATTCATTTGCATTAGCACTCAGTCCTACAATTTATAGTCAAGATTAATCTTTTGAATATGTGGATTAATCAATGCTTCTGAGCATGTTAACTAAATAAGCATATCCAACCCTTATATACCTGACACTAGGGGAAAGAGAAGAACTTCAGGACAAGATTAACTCTGCTATTTTTAAAAGAAGAACTTAAGCACTGGCCTAAGGTAGCTATTGCAAATAATAAAATGAATACTGATATTGATTTTATCGTACTGACCCCCTTGGTGCAAATACATAGAAGTAAACAATATCTATAAATCAGTATCAGTCAATATTTAGAAATATGTGTGCAATTCATAAGTACTTCATGCAAATTACATAATGATAGATTGCTGTAACAGATTCTCATGACCTCTGAGTTCTTACAGCACTTTCAAAAACAGACAATTGCTTCATTTTTTTCCCCCTTGTAGAAAGTTCTGTAGAAGGACAGGCAGATTTAGGGACTCCTTCAGGATAAGATGCCATATATCAGTTACAAGAAGTTTATTATAAGGGATCTGTCACTGAGTTATCCTGAAATCTTCACAATCCTTGTTTTGTATAGTGCAGAAAGAAGCATTTATTGTTTTAAAAGTGTCAATGTGTATTTTTTTTCTATTTACTGATATATCAAAAGACTTCACTGTATTAGTACATAGGTATGACTTCCTAATTTTTATAATATAATATAATATAATATAATATAATATAATATACTTCAGCAAAGGATCGTTACCTTGTCGTGGTGCTGGAGCTTGAGCACCTCAATGATGCCATGAGCTAAACCGTGAAGGGCCACCCAAGACGGGAAGGTCATGACAGAGAGGTCAGACTAAATGCGATCCCTGGGGAAGGTAATGGCAACCCACCTCAGTATTCTTGCCGTGAAAACTAAATGGATCAGTACAACCAGAGATATGTCAGTATACCATCGGAAGATGAGACCCCCAGGTCGGAAGATGGTCAAAATGCTACTGGGGAGGAACAGAGGATGAGCTCAACTAGCCCCAGACGTGATGACGCAGCTAGCTCAAAGCCGAAAGGACGGTTAGCGGCCGACGGTGCTGGTGGTGAATGGCGAATCCGATGTTCTAAGGATCAACACACCATCGGAACCTGGAATGTAAGATCTATGAGCCAGGGCAAATTGGATGTGGTTATTGGTGAGATGTCAAGATTAAAGATAGACATTCTGGGTGTCAGTGAACTGAAATGGACTGGAATGGGCCACTTCACATCAAATGACCACCAGATCTACTACTGTGGACAAGAGGACCACAGAAGAAATGGAGTAGCCTTCATAATTAATAGTCAAGTGGCTAAAGCAGTGCTTGGATACAACCCAAAAAACGACAGAATGATCTCAATTCGAATTCAGGGCAAGCCATCTAACATCACAGTGATCCAAATATACGCCCCAACCACAAATGCTGAAGAAGCTGAAGTAGAGCAGTTCTATGAGGATCTGCAGCACCTACTGGACAACACGCCTAAAAGGGATGTTATTTTCATCACAGGAGACTGGAATGCTAAGGTGGGCAGTCAAATGACACCTCGAATTACAGGTAAGTATGGCCTAGGAGAACAAAACGAAGCAGGACACAGGCTGATAGAATTTTGCCAAGACAATTCACTCTGCATAACAAACACTCTCTTCCAACAACCTAAGAGACGGCTTTATACATGGACTTCACCAGATGGACAACACCGAAATCAGATTGATTACATCCTTTGCAGCCAAAGGTGGCGGACATCTGTACAGTCAGTAAAAACAAGGCCTGGAGCTGACTGTAGTTCAGATCACGAACTTCTTCTTGCACAATTTAGGATCAGACTAAAGAGATTAGGGAAGACCCACAGATCAGCTAGATATGAGCTCACTAATATTCCTAAGGAATATGCAGTGGAGGTGAAGAATAGATTTAAGGGACTGGACTTAGTAGATAGGGTCCCGGAAGAACTCTGGACAGAAGTTGGCAGCATTGTTCAGGAGGCGGCAACAAAATACATCCCAAAGAAAGAGAAAACCAAGAAGGCAAAATGGCTGTCTGCTGAGACACTAGAAGTAGCCCAAGAAAGAAGGAAAGCAAAAGGCAACAGTGATAAGGGGAGATATGCCCAATTAAATGCAAAATTCCAGAGGTTAGCCAGAAGAGATAAGGAATTATTTTTAAACAAGCAATGCGTGGAAGTGGAAGAAGACAATAGAATAGGAAGGACAAGAGACCTCTTCCAGAAAATTAGAAACATTGGAGGTAAATTCCAGGCAAAAATGGGTATGATCAAAAACAAAGATGGCAAGGACCTAACAGAAGAAGAAGAGATCAAGAAAAGGTGGCAAGAATATACAGAAAACCTGTATAGGAAGGATAACAATATCGGGGATAGCTTTGACGGTGTGGTCAGTGAGCTAGAGCCAGACATCCTGAAGAGTGAGGTTGAGTGGGCCTTAAGAAGCATTGCTAATAACAAGGCAACAGGAGACGACGGCATCCCAGCTGAACTGTTCAAAATCTTGCAAGATGATGCTGTCAAGGTAATGCATGCTATATGCCAGCAAATTTGGAAAACACAAGAATGGCCATCAGACTGGAAAAAATCAACTTATATCCCCATACCAAAAAAGGGAAACACTAAAGAATGTTCAAACTATCGAACAGTGGCACTCATTTCACATGCCAGTAAGGTAATGCTCAAGATCCTGCAAGGTAGACTTCAGCAGTTCATGGAGCGAGAATTGCCAGATGTACAAGCTGGGTTTAGAAAAGGCAGAGGAACTAGAGACCAAATTGCCAATATCCGCTGGATAATGGAAAAAGCCAGGGAGTTTCAGAAAAACATCTATTTCTGTTTTATTGACTATTCTAAAGCCTTTGACTGTGTGGACCATAACAAATTGTGGCAAGTTCTTAGTGGTATGGGGATACCAAGTCATCTTGTATGCCTCCTGAAGAATCTGTATAACGACCAAGTAGCAACAGTAAGAACAGACCACGGAACAACAGACTGGTTTAAGATTGGGAAAGGAGTACGGCAGGGCTGTATACTCTCACCCTACCTATTCAACTTGTATGCAGAACACATCATGCGACAAGCTGGCCTTGAGGAATCCAAGGCTGGAGTTAAAATCTCTGGAAGAAACATTAACAATCTCAGATATGCAGATGATACCACTTTGATGGCTGAAAGTGAAGAGGAACTGAGGAGCCTTATGATGAAGGTGAAAGAAGAAAGTGCAAAAGCTGGTTTGCAGCTAAACCTCAAAAAAACCAAGATTATGGCAACCAGCTTGATTGATAACTGGCAAATAGAGGGAGAAAATGTAGAAGCAGTGAAAGACTTTGTATTTCTAGGTGCAAAGATTACTGCAGATGCTGACTGCAGTCAGGAAATCAGAAGACGCTTAATCCTTGGAAGAAGAGCAATGACAAATCTCGATAAAATAGTTAAGAGCAGAGACATCACACTGACAACAAAGGCCCGCATAGTTAAAGCAATGGTGTTCCCTGTAGTAACATATGGCTGCGAGAGCTGGATCATAAGGAAGGCTGAGCGAAGGAAGATCGATGCTTTTGAACTGTGGTGTTGGAGGAAAATTCTGAGAGTGCCTTGGACTGCAAGAAGATCCAACCAGTCCATCCTCCAGGAAATAAAGCCAGACTGCTCACTTGAGGGAATGATATTAAAGGCCAAACTGAAATACTTTGGCCACATAATGAGAAGACAGGACACCCTGGAGAAGATGCTGATGCTAGGGAGAGTGGAAGGCAAAAGGAAGAGGGGCCGACCAAGGGCAAGGTGGATGGATGATATTCTAGAGGTGACGGACTCGTCCCTGGGGGAGCTGGGGGTGTTGACGACCGACAGGAAGCTTTGGCGTGGGCTGGTCCATGAAGTCACGAAGAGTCGGAAGCGACTAAACGAATAAACAACAAATATAATATAATATAATATAATATAATTAATATAATATAATATAATAATATAACTCTCACATTCAAGACAAGATCAGAAAGCTATTGGAGTTGGGCAAAATTTCAATTCAGAGATTTACTTGAAAGGCAATTCCATCAAATCACTGAGTCAGATAAACTTCTCAAATCAAGTAAAAAAGTTGATTCAAATCATCACAGTAAATGCCTCCAAATCACTTCAGAACTTCAGATTGATTCAGTGATTGAATCTGAACATCCAGATTGAAATGGATCAGTTTTCCAAATTGATTCAAACAGTGTAATTGGATCCATTTTCCAAACTGAGTCAATAATTCACATTGCGTTTTGCCTGATTCACACAATGATGCCAGCCATAACCCTTGCTTGCCAGTTTCATGACTGCTGCTTTTTCCTAGCTGTAGTAGCTCTCAAAACTCTGTTGAAGGGGATAAATAAGGAGGCTGATAGCAGAGCCTAACTTAGGGAAGATACCAAAATCTTAAAGGGTTAGCTGGCTCCCATTAGTAACTCCTCTGTCTCTAAGCCAGTGTTTCTCAACCTTGCCAACTTTAAGATGTGTGGACTTCAACTCCCAGAATTCCCTGGCCAGCATGGAATTGAAGTCCACACATCTTAAAGTTGGCAAGGTTGAGAAACACTGCTCCAAGTAATTGACATGTTCTCATCAAGTGGATTCAGGGAAGCAAGAGAAAAGAGGAAGCTCCCTAAGAAGCTGGTGTTAATCAGTCCAGACTCTTAGAAATGCTACAGATATATGTAAGAGGTTCCTCCCTTTCTCTTTCCCTGCAGCTCCTGCTACCTTCTGTTATTCCTTCTCACTTCCTCTTCTGCCTACCTGTTATATTTCTTGTGTCCTCTTTTGCCAGCACATCACTCCATCACCTTCGCATATAGAACAGAAGGAATACCTATGTAGCCACAGCGGATACAATTGCCTATGCGCTGAGTCCCAGTCATGCCCCCTCCATGCTGTTCACATCCTGAGGCAGCTGCTTCAGTTTATCTACTGGTAAAGCCAGTTTTGGTCCTTACTTTTTCTATTTGAAGAATACTTGAGAGTTCTAAGAGTTTAATATGGATTGCCTAAACTGTGCCGTCATTTTGGAGAAGGGCTATAACATACTACAGGACCTGAGCAAGTATTTTGCTTAGGAAAGGTAGCAAGGTCAATCAAGAAGACTTCAGATTTCATTAATGTTCAGTTATTTTAAAAATACTGTAGATATAGGAATGTTCACACTCTAATGTTAAAGCATTGTGCTTGCTGTTGGTGTGTCATCCTATGTGATATGCCCTGACTACTGTCCCACACACCAATCTACTGCAGGGTGAACTGTGTATGTTTGTGTATTAGAACCATAGAATCACAAGGTTGGAAGTGACCTTGGAGATCATCTAGTCCAACCCCCTGCCTAGGACAGGAATTAGGCTGGTATGCAAATATTCCTTGCTAATTTATTGTTCAACATGGTGCTTGCTGCACTTAGAAAATGTTATGAGCTGCACTGAGAGGGATATATGTTGTCAACCCCTGGGTTTAGGGGTTGTTATAGAAGATACCTTCGGCAAAGGATCATTACCTTGTCGTGGTGCTGGAGCTTGAGCACCTCAATGATGCCATGAGCTAAACCATGAAGGGCCACCCTAGACGGGAAGGTCATGACAGAGAGGTCAGACTAAATGCGATCCCTGGGGAAGGTAATGGCAACCCACCCCAGTATTCTTGCCATGAAAACTAAATGGATCAGTACAACCAGAGATATGTCGGTATACCATTGGAAGATGAGACCCGCAGGTCGGAAGATGGTCAAAATGCTACTGGGGAGGAACAGAGGATGAGTTCAACTAGCCCCAGATGTGATGACGCAGCTAGCTCAAAGCTGAAAGGATGGCTAGCGGCCGACAATGCTGGTGGTGAACGGCAAATCCGATGTTCTAAGGATCAACACACCATCGGAACCTAGAATGTAAGATCTATGAGCCAGGGCAAATTGGATGTGGTTGTTGGTGAGATGTCAAGATTAAAGATAGACATTTTGGGCATCAGTGAACTGAAATGGACTGGAATGGGCCACTTCACATCAAATGACCACCAGTTCTACTGCTGTGGACAAGAGGACCACAGAAAAAATGGAGTAGCCTTCATAATTAATAGTAAAGTGGCTAAAGCAGTGCTTGGATACAATCCAAAAAATGATAGAATGATCTCAATTCAAATTCAGGGCAAGCCATCTAACATCACAGTGATCCAAATATACGCCCCAACCACAGATGCTGAAGAAGCTGAAGTAGAGCAGTTCTATGAGGATCTGCAGCACCTACTGGACAACACGCCTAAAAGAGATGTTATTTTCATCACAGGAGACTGGAATGCTAAGTTGGGCAGTCAAATGACACCTGGAATTACAGGTAAGCATGGCCTGGGAGAACAAAATGAAGCAGGACATAGGCTGATAGAATTTTGCCAAGACAACTCACTCTGCATAAGAAACACTCTCTTCCAACAACCTAAGAGACGGCTTTATACATGGACTTCACCAGATGGACAACACCGAAATCAGATTGACTACAGCCTTTGCAGCCAAAGGTGGCGGACATCTATACAGTTGGTAAAAACAAGACCTGGAGCTGACTGTAGTTCAGATCACGAACTTCTTATTGCACAATTTAGGATCACACTAAAGAGATTATGGAAGACCCACAGATCAGCTAGATATGAGCTCACTAATATCCCTAAGGAATATGCAGTGGAGGTGAAGAATAGTTTTAAGGGACTGGACTTAGTAGATAGGGTCCCGGAAGAACTCTGGACAGAAGTTCGCAATATTATTCAGGAGGCGGCAAGAAAATACATCCCAAAGAAAGAGAAAACCAAGAAGGCAAAATGGCTGTCTGCTGAGACACTAGAAGTAGCCCAAGGAAGAAGGAAAGCAAAAGGCAACAGTGATAGGGGGAGATATGCCCAATTAAATGCAAAATTCCAGAGGTTAGCCAGAAGAGATAAGGAATTATTTTTAAACAAGCAATGCACGGAAGTGGAAGAAGACAATAGAATAGGAAGGACAAGAGACCACTTCCAGAAAATTAGAACCATCGGAGGTAAATTCCAAGCCAAAATGGGTATGATCAAAAACAAAGATGGCAAGGAACTAACAGAAGAAGAAGAGATCAAGAAAAGGTGGCAAGAATATACAGAAGATCTGTATAGGAAGGATAACAATATCGGGGATAGCTTTGATGGTGTGGTCAGTGAGCTAGAGACAGACATCCTGAAGAGTGAGGTTGAGTGGGCCTTAAGAAGCATTGCTAATAACAAGGCAGCAGGAGACGACGGCATCCCAGCTGAACTGTTCAAAATCTTGCAAGATGATGCTGTCAAGGTAATGCATGCTATATGCCAGCAGATTTGGAAAACACAAGAATGGCCATCAGACTGGAAAAAATCAACTTATATCTCCATATCTCCAGGAAATAAAGCCAGACTGCTCACTTGAGGGAATGATATTAAGGGCAAAACTGAAATACTTTGGCCACATAATGAGAAGACAGGACACCCTGGAGAAGATGCTGATGCTAGGGAGAGTGGAAGGCAAAAGGAAGAGGGGCCGACCAAGGGCAAGATGGATGGATGATATTCTAGAGGTGATGGACTCGTCCCTGGGGGAGCTGGGGGTGTTGACAACTGACAGGAAGCTCTGGCGTGGGCTGGTCCATGAAGTCACAAAGAGTCGGAAGCGACTAAACGAATAACCAACATAGAAGATACTCTGAGATTGTTACAGAAGATACTCGATTGCATCTTGCTGTGATATAAAACCACTGCACCTGTTGTCAGCCCTACAACGTAGACCAGACTAAGAAGCCAGTGCCACGTAAGCAGGACTACTTTTATTTTAACAGCTATAGTAACAGAATCTTTCAAGTCTGAATGTGCTTAATCCCTTCCCTAAGTTTATCTTTGTATGAACCAGGGAGGGGTTTATTTGAGATATTTACTCAAATTAGTTTCTTGGCCTGGGCCCAAGCCTGTCTTATCTAACAGTTGCCTTCGTAGGGCTCTCCTTCCTGTCCTTCAAAGCCATTCCCTCTGCCCTCTGCAGTATATGAACCTCTTCAAACAATCTTAATGTATGGCAAGCTGGGTGGATGGAAGAGGTTCACTCAAGTAGCACTTTCACTGTAACCCACTAGACCACTGGATGGATTGTCACCATAATTTATTTATTTATTTTAGCTTTTATCTGTATCTTATTTATTGAAAGTAGCAACAATGAACTCCTTCATGCAAGCTCAGACATTTAGATAGCTTCTTTTAAACCATTTCTGAGTCACTTTTTGTCATTTCCAGTGTTCTCATTATCTTGAATCTGGTCTAAGTCATATTTCAAAGAGGGCTATTGAAATGAGTGAGATTTATGTTAGCCGTAACTCATTTAAGTCCCATCAATTTTAAAGAGTCGACTGTATTTATTATGTGACCAAATCTAGAGCTACTCTCCATTCTTCTACTTTCCTTTTATTAGTGTGACTATGTGAAATGAATGGATATGACAAACTAGGATTTGTAGGACTTTTTAAATAGAAAATTTATCGGTAAGTTTTTTCATGGTATTATTGTTAGCTGTTTAATGTATCTGCTATCTTCTTATTAGTACTTAACAATTTTTTTAAAAAAACCTTCCATAACTTCATACTTTAAATTGCCTCAGAATTTTATGGAATGTATGTTTCGTTTTAACCCACTGGTCAATTGTAACAATTCATTTTCTTTTCTAAGCAGCTAATGGGCTCTAGTTTTTAAACTGCTATTATTGTCCCCCTATTTTTCAATGATTTTGCATCACTTTCAGGATCTTACAGTGGAAAAAAAAGGGGCGTGCTTTTGTTTCTTTGCTAGTCGAAAGCCCCCACACAAAAGCAGGAGAAGCTTTAGAGATTAGAAGGAATATTGCCAGCCACTAAATAGGTTAGGGAATATATTGAATTATTAATTGTACTATTATTGTTTGAGAGAGCCAATGTAGTGTCGTGGTTAAGGCATCAGGCAGGAAACTAGGAGACCATGAGTTCTGGTCCTGCCTTGGGCACAAAGCCAGCTGGGTGGCTTTGGGTCTGTTGCTCTCTCTCAGCCCTTAGAAGGAGGCAATGGCAAGTCACTTCCCAAAAACCTTGCCAAGAAAACTTTAGGGGCTTATCCAGGCAGTTTCCAAGAATCGGACATGGCTGAACTGGTTAAAAAAATACAAAATCTATTGTGTTACCCACAGGAAACAAAGTAAACAGAGTAAACAAAGGCATGTTCCCACTTATTCTTCCTTGGTCCTGATGGCACTTTATAATATTTTTGGTATGTTTGATGACTGTGCAGGTCTTCAAAGACATAACACACTTCTGAAGGTCAGAGTGAAAAGTTTGCTTCACACTGAGAATATACAGAAGCCAGACATACTGAATCAAAGGGGCCAGGTGAGTTGGATCCATGGTGGCTTCATGTTTTCGGAGTTTGAGTGCTTCCGTGGGGCAGATAAGCATGTTCTGCACAAGCCTAATACTTATGTTTGCCAGTCAAGCAGCCCTACAAAAGCAACATAGAACTGCTTCAGCTCCAGTTTAATGTTTTGATTAATTAATTAAATAAGTTAAGAAATGGAAGCGAATAATAATTAAGGAGTATTGCTATTTGATGGGGGGGGGGAGAGTTATAGAACAGTCACATATTGATCCATGGACAGGCAATTATCCCTCATGGAAGTATATCATCTTAAAAGTGTCTATTTTTTTTTTGAGAAAGTGGGTGTACAACAGCAAGAATAATCTGAGAGTGGATTCTATGCTCCAATCAATGTTAAAGACTTTTTTTCCTTATACCTGCCTTTGTATGCAGTGTAAAGAATAGTTGCAATGTTCAACAGAGTTCAATTTATACCATGCTGTAAGTCTATAAATAATATTGGGGTTTCATCATATTTTTCCTGCTTTGGGTGAGGCCCTTGTACCCTTGACATTATTTTCCCTTTGTTTGGTAGAACCAACACATTGTGTCATGAGCACTGATGGCGAGCAGGAGGGGGCCCCTATCCATGGGGGAAAACGCATGCGTAGTAGTGAGGAGTTGAGCAGCCATTCAAAGAGACACAGAACAGACCCACCTTGACTTCTGGGGTTTATCTGTCTGGGTTTTTCCCACGCTTCTTCAGTTTGTTAGGATTCTGTTTATGTAGCAGTAATAAACACTAGAGAACTACTCCTCGTCTCAGTGTGATTCCTGACTGTTAGGACACATTGGCATCTTAACATGAGGAGGTTCCTGACATTCAGACAAATTAGGAAAGGAGTCAGGATCATCATTTATTTGCATTCTTTTTGAGCCTTTGTTACATGTACATATTTGAGATTTTTTTTTAAAAAAAGATCCCCAGTTTCCTGCATGATAAACGGTGAATGGAAATCTACCAAAAGTCTTTTACTACTTTTAGATAAGGTATTATTGATTTAGTTTGGGGGTTTGGTTTCTGTAACCAGCTGAAGATTATTTTTAGAATACCTGTTGCCCCAACCTGATAACTTGCCTACTTATGTATGGTATCTGCATTATTTTTCCTCAACAGCATTACAACAGCACAGATGGGAAGGATATGTTGTTTTGATCTGCTGTATGGCTACTGTGAATACACAGCTATTAACATAATGAGAAATAAAATTGCTGAGAGAGTCAGGGGGTGGACCCTTGTTACTTGTAAATCTGTTATTTTCTACATGTTCTTCTGATCTTGGGCTTCATGCATAAGAAATCTGAAAAATAATTGTCATGTGCAGAACATTATGCCTTGTTTTGACAAATTTTGAAAATGAAGGTCATGTTATACAAGACACTTTTACATTTTAAAAAATCTTGTAAAATTAAAACAGGAATTCTGCAATTCCTTTGGTATTTTCTTTATGCTATCTACAGTATCTAGGTCAAATGCATAAGCAAAATATGATTTATTATATTTAATAAGACTATTTATCCATTGTAGCTCTTCTAGATTGTTTATTCTGACTGGCAGCTTTGAGTCTGAGGTTAAATCCTTCCAAATGTATCTAGAGGTATTCAGGACTGTTTGCAAAAATATCTGTACTGGAACAGTATTTTTTTTTTTGTTTTTAAATAACTGGAAAAAACTTGTTCAAAAATGTCAAGAGGAGTAAATGTAAAAACTAGAGGGGGAGCAGTTAATTTGTTAAGTGTGTCTTCAAAGGAGTTTGGTAAACTTCTAACTGAAAGAGCACATTTGGGCAGTGCAGCATGACTTTATGTAGGACAGGGTTTATGCAGACCATCTTTTCCTCTTCAGCATGTCTTTGAAAAATGTGCGAATGTGAGAAAGTCTGTTACAGCTCTGGCAGAGAAGGCATGTTGCAGATACCATCTGCCAGGGACCTACATTTGGTGGGTCACAGGCAGCGGGCCTTCTCTGCTATGGTTCCCACTTTATGAAACATTCCTCCCCCTCCCTCAAGCTGACCCCCTCAAGATGGTCAGCTCCATCTCTTTTGTTGTTTCAGAAGTCCCTCAAGACCTGGTTATGCCACCAGGCCTGGGGTTCCCAGGGAACCGGAGACTTGACTAGACGGCTCCACTATTGAGGTGGATGTACTCATTCTCTCTCTGCTTGGGGTTTGAATATATTTTAGTTTCAATTAATCTAATTAATTTAATTAATCTATTTTAATGTTCATTTTTATATTTTTAAATGCCTGCATTATATATGAAGTGTTTTTTAATTGATTATTGTATGCTGCCCAGAGTTATCTTCTTGTGAGATGGGCGGCTACATAAACCTGATTAGCAAATAAATAAATACTTGCTGAATTAGAGAAAGGACATTAAAATAAATTAATATGCTGCATGAAAATAGAATTGAAATTTTGGGGTAAGAATCTGAAAGATTTGCAGTGAATTTAGACAGCATGATGTAATGAATAGTATGCACCTGATATTTAGTCTATCAAAGACAAGGAAATTGTACAAATGCTGGTTCAGAGAAAGGGGGTAGCATGTGATCTATTGTGAGAACTGAATGTTTGTTGAAAGAAGCACAAAATGTCTGTATATAGGAGTGTGCTTCTGTCCACTTTGCGGACAGAAAAAAAAGCATATCTTTTTTTTAAAAAATACTTTTTATTAAAGAGTTTTACAATACTAGAAGATAATACAAACTTAAATCAGAAAAAAGGAAAGAATAGAAAAAAGAATGAAATACGAAGTGCAAAAAGGAAAAGAAAAAAAGAAAGAGAAAAGAAGAGAGACAGGAAAAAAAAAGAATATTTAAAGAAGTGACTCCTGATCTTCCTTGCAACAAGTACAGGCAAATTTATAGCTCCCCACCCCTTATGAGATTACATACATGGTTCACTTCTTGCCATAGTGCCTCTCCTTATCCATTCACAAATCCCAAAATCATTGTCATTTCTATCCAAATGTCAGCAAAAGCCCATAAAGGGTTTCCAAAATTTTTATAGAAGTGTTCCATATTTTTAACCCTGATCAAACAAGTCAATTTTAAATTCTTTTCTTTTGTTTCTACAGTCTTAATCTTTAGTTCTTCAAGTTCAAGTCATAGGATAGAATCTCCATGCTGACTTTTTTTCTCCCATCTCAAAAATGTTTTCAAGGCTTTAGAAACCTTATTTTGTATATCCAAAAGAAAGTCCTTGCCCAGGTCCTTTTTCATCTCTTGTTTTGTCATTTGTATTTCCAATCTGACTGTCATCTATATCATCTCTTCCAATATTTCTCTCTCAGCTAGGATTTGTATCCCCTCTTCATCCTGTCTATCCACAAATTCCTCCATGTTACTATCTGTCACATCTTCTTCTTTATAATCTTCTTCAAGAAATACATTTACAGGTGCAGAGATTATTGCTGTCAGATTCATTATACATTTCTCTCCCAGTTCTGAAATGTCTCAAGTGTCATAACTTTGTCATTTTTCAGATTTCACTTTTCTTCTTTCTTTCTTTTTTTTCCACAAAGTCTCAAGTTTCATCATTACTTCACTTTCTTTTCAACTTTCAACTAATGGTCTCTTTCCTGGTAGACTAAACAATTTGTATTTCTGTGGAAGTGTTGTTTTGTTTACTCAATTTTTCAAAAATCTTAGTAAAAGTCCTAATATTCCAGATTTGTCTCGTCCCTTAATCCATTTAAAACTTTCTTAAATTAAATTCTTATACAGCTTCTTGCCATTTGTTTTATATTCTTTAAGTTCTTTAAACTGCTGGTTAACTTTTCTTCTATTTTGGGATGATGTTTTACTCACCAGGTAGTTTTTCCAACTTGTTGTTTGGAAAACCTCTTTTAACTGTAAAATAATTGTAAATTCAATGGTGGTTAGAAAATGAGCTGGTCAAACCCAGTGTCCTTTAAGTCTCCACCCTGGCTGAGAGCTTGATGGCTTCCCATCTCCCAGCACTCAGACCCAGAGGTTGCTGCTATCCTGCAGTCTCTTCATGAGGAGCAGCTGTCCAGAATACAAGTGAGCAATTTCTCATCCTCTCCCAGTCTGGAGGGGTTCCATTGGGCTGAGTTTGCTGCTGATCCATTGGTTGTCACCACAGCATTGTCTCCACTGTTTTGGGGACATCTAGTTCACCATTACCTGAATGAATACATACATGGATACATGAATGAATGATGTGGAAGCAAGGGTTGTGAGAACAAAAAGTATGAAGAGATATAATGAATAGTGTTGATATAAACAAGATTATTTCCTTTTTTTCTTTTATTCATAATATTAGAGTTAGGCAAACATTTTAGTTTCATTTTCAGTTGTGCAAGAATAATTACACAGTATTCAGTTGAGGTAGTTAAGCAGTTTTTGCTGGTTTCTCCTCCACTCTCTCAATTTCTTACAGCTTTTTCAAAAAGCATGCAGTAAGACAGAGACTTGATCTATTTATCCCCCTTGAAGCATAAATTAATTATTTCTATTTTTGTTATGTATGTAGCCTAAGATTGTTAAACTAAAGACTGTTCAGGTTGGGTGAATAGCTGTTTCTACATCATTAGGACATTAGTTACACTTGGCTGATAGGACGTTGATTACCTTGATTCTCCCATGGAACATGATCCCATGACTAATTACCTCTTGCCTTCTTGATAATTTCCCATGTTACACTGATCCTCCATCTCCTTCAGGAATCTCTGGGACACCCTGAAACATTTCAGAGGTCTTGTCTCAGCCTGCTCTGGAACAGGGAAGATTTGGGCACTCAAAACTGCCTAATCCGTCATGGTTTGCCAGATATCATCTCCTCCCCAACAGTCCAAGCCTCATCCACCATCTTTTTCCTGCCAGCACATTGTTAATATGTTTTCTACTACAGATTGTTACTATGGTAACTAATCATTTTGGCCGGGTAAAGAGGTTGAATTTAATTGTCCCCTTTTTCAGTTGTTAATTTTTGCACCTGGGGGGAAGAACTTCCCTGGACTTGTTTTAGTTTCAGTTTCCCTTCTGTGTAGGCATGTAGAGAGTTAAGCAGCTCTCACTGAGAACCTGTAAATATGTTTGCTTTCTGTAAATAAAATTATTTTTTACAGAAATGCCTGGTGTGTGACTTTTCTGATCTCTCCTGGGCCAAAGGCTTTCCTAGCAATCTGCCAACAGGTTATGGGCCCAGTAAGCAGCCCAGTAAACCCAGTAAAACCCAGAGAGAATAGAGAGATCAGCTCCATACCTCATACACAATTTAAAGGCAGGTAGCAAAGACCTGACAAGATTTTCTCTGGAGCCACCTGGAGATTTTCCAGCAACTGCTGGTCTACAGGACAAAGAAGCCAGCTGAGGTGACTTGCAAAAGAAGGAAGAAGCCATGGCCTCTGGAGAGCCTATCAGAGACCAACTATTTGAATTGGGCCCTGAAGATGGAGATGTATCTTCACAGAGAGAATCTTTGGCTGCCAATTGGTGAGCAAACCCCCCAAAATCCCAGTGCTGAATGGCTGAGACAGGATGAGTGGGCTAGAGTCACCATTATCCTGGGAGCTGAGGACAATCAGCTAGTCCACGTGCGAAGTATGCAGTCTGCAAAGCAACTTTGGGACGTTTTGAGAGACTTATATGTAAAGGCAACAGCAGGGAGTAAAGTTACCCTGACAAAAAAGCTGTACAAAGCCTACCTTGCAGAAGGAGATAGCCTTCCTGAGCACCTGCATTGTATTCAGCAGCTGTTTGTTGAGTTGCAGGAGAGAGGAATGGAATTTACACCTCTCACAAAATCCTATATCCTCTTGTCCTCACTGAATGAAACGTGGGACATGCTGATTTGTACCCTGGAGGTTATGCCTGAAGCAGACCTCACCCCATCGTATGTTACACAGCGTTTACTCGCTGAATGGGAGAAGAGAGAGGAAAAATCCCCCCCATCTCTTCTGGAAAGCTGCAATACCAGAAAACAAGGGAAAAGAAGGGAAAGGAAGCTGAGGCCACAGCACTAGCCAGCCAGTGATGCTTCACTGTGGTTCAGCTGGACATTTGCAGAAAGACTGTGCCTTGAGACCCAAGAGTAGAAAGACAGTGAAGAAGAACACAAGGGCAACACAGAAGAAGGCTCTTCAGACAACCCAAATTGCACAGGTTGCTGAGAAGGGTAATTCTGATGTATGGGTGTTAGATTCTGGGGCCAATTGTCATTTATGTAATTGTGAAAGCTCTTTTGTGTCACTGTCTAAAACTGAAAGACAAAGTGTATCTTTGGCTGATGGGTCTGACCAAAATTATGGGACAAGGTGACTTGTATTTATCCTGCTTGGGAGAAACTGTAAAAGGTGTGTTGTATGTGCCAAATTTACAATCAAACCTTTTATCTGGGACAATTGGCTGCAACAGGGTATGTCATAACATTTAAGAAAAATGGTTGTGAGATACGTAAACATAAAAAATTGTGTGCTACTGGTATATTAAAAGACTCCTTGTACATTGTGCAAAATGCAAGGAAGCCAAGCTGCAAGGCTGCAGTTGGCAACACGCCATATCATGACCAATGTGTACACCTGATGCACAGGAGATTTGGTCATGCTAATTTCAAGTATATAGCACAAATGCCACAGCTGTGTGCTGACCTAAAGATAAAACCCTGTGACAAATACTTAGATTGTGTAGTTTGCAAAGAATGCAAAACACTAAAAGCTCCTGTGAGTAAGCACAGTGACACAGTCAGAACTAGACCTTTGGAAATTGTACACTCTGACATTATTGGTCCTTTTGCTCCAAGTCTTGGACAAGCAAGGTATGCAATGACCATCATTGATGATTTCTCAAGATACACATTTATCTACATCTTCAAACACAAAGATGAGGCATTTGAGAAATTTAAAGGTTTTATGACATGGGCAAATGGAAAATTCCCTAGGCCTGTATCTGCACTCCAATGTGATAGAGGAGGAGAGTACCTTTCTCACAAATTCAAAAGGTTCCTAGTGGAAAAGGGGATAGAACAAATTCTTTATAACCTCTACACCCCTCAGCAAAATGGTGTTGCTGAAAGAAAGGGCAGAACCTTGCAGAATGCAATGGAATGCATGCTTAAAGATTCACATTTATCATTTAAGTATTGGGCAGAGGCCATATCTACTGCCTGTTATGTACAAAACAGATTGTATAACTCTGTGATTCAGGACATTCCATTCCATTTGTTTTATGGTGTGAAACCAAAGGTAAACCATCTTAGAGTGTTTGGTAGCACTGCTTGGGTTCACATTCCAAAACAACAGAGAAGGAAAGGAGGCCCCACAACGAAGAAAGCCATCTTTGTTGGCTATGAACAAAGCCAAAGGAGCTACAGGTTCATAATGGGAGATAAATTGATAATTAGCAAAAGCACTTCTTTTGCTGAACAAAACTGGGGGAGATTAAATTCTAGCTCTCCAGTTGATCTGACCATCACAAGAGAACAGCAAGGACTTGCTGATGGTGATCTTTTGCCTGATGAGGACATTAAACCAGAAAAGCAAACTGAAGATCTGTCTGATGAGACAGATGCTTCTCAGGAAAGTGATAGGAGTCAAAATTTAAGCCCTGTATTACCTCGCAGATCTCAGAGGAGTAATAAAGGCGTTCCTCCATCACATTTTCAGGCTGAAACAGTAAAGGCTTTCCACATATTCACAGACCCTGAGTCTTTAGAACAAGTGAATGCTTTACCACCTGAGATTCCACAAAATTGGCATTCTGCCATGGAACAGGAGTTAGCATCCTTGAAAGAAAATAAAACATGGAAACTGGTAAATCTACCTCCCAATGAATGCTGTCTAGGTTGCAGGTGGGTTTTCAAACTGAAAAGGGATGCTGATGGCAAAATCCAAAAATGTAAAGCAAGGTTAATTGGAAAAAGGTTCACTCAAAGGAACGATTTAGACTTTGACAAGACTTTTGCACCAGTTAATAAAGGTGAATCAATTAGATTACTGTTACTACAGATTAAGGTTACTATGGTAACTAATCATTTTGGCCAGGTGAAGAGGTTGAATTTAATTGTCTCCTTTTCAGTTGTTAATTTTTGCACCTGGGGGAAGAACTTGCCCCGACTTATTTCAGTTTCAGTTTCCCTTCTGTGTAGTCATGTAGAGAGTTAAGCAGCTCTCACTGAGAGCCTGTAAATATGTTTGCTTTCTATAATTGAAATTATTTTTATAGAAATGCGTGCTCTGTGACTTTTCTGATCTCTCCTGGGCCAAAGGCTTTCCTAGCAATCTGCCAACACACATCAGCCCTTTTTTGCTTCTGTTTATTATTAGGAAGTTGCTGTCTGTATAATTGTTTTATCTGTTATTCTCCCAGTGTGTACAAATCCGAATACCAGAACAAAGGTGATGGGATAGCAGACAGTGCTCATCTACTGCATTCTGTTATAGATTACCTCTTTTCTGAAGGATTCCCCAGCTTTCCACTGGTTCAATTTTTATCTGTATGCATTAGATAGCAAATTCTGGGCCAGTTCCTTATAAGGTGCTGTTTTCCTGACTGATGTTGAACCATAACCCTGTATGGTTATAGCATAAGATAACTGTATGTACAACTTCTGTCAGTGTCCTTCATCTTCAAATTAATCATTGATGATCTATAACTACGGTGGATTTAGAATGCCATAAGTAAACCTTTCCATTGCCCACTTCTGAGCGTAAGCCTCCTTTTGGTGGTGCTGTACATCTTTGCCTTAGTTAAGAGCTTTTTTGAAAGATAAAGAATTGGATGCTCCTCATCTTCAGTCTCTAGCATTAGCACAGCCCCCAAACCCACATCAGAGAGAACAATATACAAAATGAATTGAAGGTTAAAATCTGGCCTCTTAACATACAGTCTATACATTCAGGGCTCCAATGAATGTTGTTTGGTTCACTCTTTCAGTTAAGGGTTCTGCTTTGGTAGCAAAATGAGGTATAAACTGTACATGGCACCACCTGATTCCCAGGAACAATTTCACACCCCTCTTAAAAGTTGAAGTCTGGGATCTGCTGAATAGCTTGTACATTCCTTTTGGCTTAACTTTCTGGACCAACTAGTAGCCCAAATAACACAGTTCAGGTGACTGTATTGAATGACCTTTGGCGGAGTTAATAGTTAAGCTTGCTTTCTTTAAGATTAGAAATAACATCATTTAACTGCTGCAAATGTTCTTCCCAGGTAGTACTATAAATGATTGTAGAAGCTGTTTTCTCCATGATGTCGGCTTCAAAAGATATTTGCCGGTAGTCCTTCCATAAGCAGGGTCACAACTAGGGTCTGCATCACCCGGGGCAAACATGGATTCCATGCCCATTTTGGCACCCCCCAGCACTCATTTTGGCTCCCCACCAGCGCAGCACCCTGGACACATGCCCCGGTTGCCCCCCACTCCCCCGAGTTGAGGCCCTGCCCTTAAGTCTAAGGTAGCTAAGTACTTCACCCCATTTAAGTGATCTAGAAAGTCATCTGGTAGTCCTCGAGTTATGGTGGCAATTGGGACCAGGATTGCCATCGCTTAGCAATGTGGTCATAAAGTGCAATGTCACGTGACTGCATTGCTAGCGATGGCAATCCAGGCAGTCCCAGTTGTTGTCATAACCCCAAGACATGTGGGCTGTTAAGCTGGAAGTGGAGGGAGCCCTAGGTAAGGAGCATGGGGGTGCCATGGGGGGTGCCATGGGGGGGCTCTGGGTACCATGGGGTTACCATGGGGGTGGGGGAGGCCCCGGGAGGCCTGGTACAGGCCATGCACAAGTTGAGGGGGGTGCTGCCATGCGGCCTGAGCTCAGGAAGGGCAGGGAAGCAGGGCATGTGGTGCATGCAAGAGCAGGGTGGCTCAAGAAGAAGGGTGCTGGTGGGTCCGTGTGTGCAAGTGTAGGGGGAAGGAGGGCGCAGTACATGCAAGCGAGTGAGTGAGTGGAGGAGGTCACAGTGCATGCAAGCAAAGGAGGGAAGGAGGGTGTGGTGTGAGCAAATGAGCGAAGAAAGGCCTCAGAGTGAGACTTACCCAAGTGACTTGCAACCTTCCTGCTGGCTACCCCACTGACTTTGTATGTGGAAAGATGTCAGGGCAGGTCACAAATGGTGATCATATGACCACAGGACACTGCAACCATCGTAAGTGTAAGCCGGTTGCCAAGTGCCCAGATTGTGATCACATGACCTCAGGGGTGCTGGTATGGCCAGAACTTTGAGGACCAGTTGTAAGTCCATTCAGTGTCATTATAACTTCAAATGGTCATTGCATGAATGGTTGTAACTCGAGGACTACCTGTAGCTTGAGGAAACTATCAAACTTAAATCTACATATAATGTCCTCTCTCTGTTAGGACTAACCACTAAAATGATAGGCAATTTCACTCACTGTGTGAAGGGTCAGTGATATCTATATGCAGCATTTTGGGGGGGCAGTATTTCTTTTTCTAGTGTCTCTCTGGCTCTTTTGGAATACGATGAAGTTTTTCCTTTATAGGTTTTGCATCTCCAGATCTGTTTTGTGTTCTTCTAAGGTAGCAGTAGTATCTAGCTTCCGTATAAACTGAATATATTGGAGGGTGTTTCTAGAACTATATGAGGTCATGTAAGTCTTTTAAATAAAGTAAATAAATAAACTATTTGCAAACTGTAAATATATTATGCCTTCATGAACTTTGCATCTTCAGTTTCTCTGGCTTACTATTTGTTACCTGTTTTCTGCACTTTGCACACTGTTGCTATCCTAAAAGGAATCTTATGATGGGTATGCCCTGTATGTCATTTTCATTTATTTATTTATAAATGTGATACATTTATAGTCTGCCTTTTCCCCAGGAGCTTAATTTGACATACACAGAATTGCCTCCTTTCATTTTTCACACAGCAGCAACCCTGGTTAGAAGTTGGATTGAGAGAGAGAAAGAGAGTGATCTAAAGTAACCCAGTGACTTTCTATGGCTGAGGCTGGACTTGAACCTGGATCTTCCTGGTCCCAGTGCAAAATCATCACTATACTACACTGGCTCTGTTGTGATGTTTTACAAGCCTGTTTTCCACAAAGCTCAAACTATCCTATATAAGTATCTTCCCAGGCAGTTTTCATGACTAGATCCCTTTAGCTATAACAGTATAACCATACTGTGTTCTCTAATGTCATTCTCCGGATGATTATACCCTTCACAACCATAATTCTTGTATAGTAGTGCAGCATTCTAGCTATCAAATCCTGTGTCCTTCATTCTCATAAAGCAAACTATAATTTCATAAAAATGTTAAGCTCACTGTTAAATTAGAGAGTTTTTCTCTGCCCCAAAGCATTTGTGTAACTTGTGTAAAAGTAATGGGATTTTTGCAAGCATGCCCATGGGGCAATATACCTAAGTGTTTCATCTAAGTTTTCTCTGATGCTCAGTTGGAAAGATAAAAGGAATGCAATCTTTTCAAGCTAATTCTTCCTTTTACATATTTCTATATAAGCCAATAAGGAAAGTTTAAGTCAGGTTAGACTTACCTCTGTTATTATCATCAGCTTTACTCTGCTAACACTTCATGCCCTTAACAGAAGGTGAAGGAATATACAAAAAGATTAAAATGCTATCATCCAGCTGCCTCTAGTTATCACAGTTCATGAAAAATAATAGGTAACGTAATATCTCATCAGAACATCTGGCAATATATAGGATAGTTAAGCAATAGGATGGCCTAAAGCTGCCTCAGGAATACATCAGATAGCTTCCAACTTAAACTGTTGAATTATGTTCAGTTTACCATTCTCATGTAAACCTGAAGGACTTCATGTAAGCCTGAAATGACCTCATCCCTCCCTCCCATCTTGCTTTTTCCCTTTGGGGCAAATAATTTTGTGAAAAGCACAGAAAAATATGGGGGGAGGGAGGGAAGTAAGCAAGAGAGAAGGAGAGAAGAAAAGGAACTCTAAATCTAGTTTATCTTAACACCATTCGCTATAGTCCTTTATGCCTTTCTTGGTCTATCAACATGGTGAAGGATCCAAAAACCAGTGACCTGGTTTTGTGGGGAGCTCTTCAATTTTGCCCAGTCTCATTTTTCTCAATTTCAGAGTATAAATCTGGCTTTAAAAAAGTATATGTATTGTCTATTTTTTTTTTTTATAGCTGCTATGGATGATAGTTTAGAAAATCCAACTAATACAAAATATGACCAATGGATTTGTAACAGACAAGAGTCTGCTACATTGCATCAATCTTACATCTATACTAGCTAACAATTCATGTAATGGTTCAATTCAAAATGTGGATTTCAATTTTTAAAGTTTTCAGGTAGGACAAGGGAGGCCTCATAGAATAAGAGCAGATCTCTAAAAAAGGTATGTTTATCCCTTTCATTAAAGCTTGGGGGGTGGGGTGGGGGTGGGGAAGAGAACATAAGAGGGAGGGAGAGAGGAAGAGAAAGAGAGATATCACAAAGACAAACAGGAAATGACTAAGAGAAAAATGTGATTCTTCAACCTACTTTTAATTCTGGCCCAATTGAATGTGTTTTATTCCACTGTTGGCTATGGCCTAATTCATTGCATACAGTCCCCAAGAGAATATCCTCAGGAAAAAAAAAAATCCTTGGGGGGGTGGGGGACAGTTCTCTTTTTGTGTGTGTGTGTGTGTGCTTCATGGTGGTGGCAAGAATAATTAAGTTCAATCCGTCGTCAAGTCTGAATCACTATGTGTGTACCAAACTACACTTTATTTTTTAAATAAGAATTTTATTAATTTTCCAAATATGCTTACGATACAAAATATAGAATATAGAACAGACAAAGTACAGGTCTAAAGAAAAAAGAAGAACTGTAAAAGTGCAGAACAGAGAGAGAGCAGAAACAGAAAGTGACTTCCAACCTTCTCCAATACAGATAAGAATACATTTACAAGTTTAATCTCTTACCATTAGTTAAACCTTAGTAACATTATTTCTATCAATCAAGCCATTTAATCATTAAAACCCAAAATCAAAACTTCAGTTTTTTCCGACACAAGCAAGTAGTCTAAAAGTGGTTGCCATGTAGAAACAAATCCAGAAACAGTATTTTCTCTTATTAACACTGTTAACTTGGCCATTTGGGCCAGCTCCATCAATTTAATAATCCAGTCCTCCACTGAAGGTATATGTGGATCTTTCCATCTTTGTGCATATAAAATTCTTGCTGCTGTAATCATATATAAAAGCAAAGTCCCATGTTGTTTCTCGAGCTGCTTCTCCATCATGCTCAAGAGAAAGAGTTCTGGGTTTTTTTCTAACTCCACCTTAAGGATCTTTTGAATATTAGCACATATTTGGTCCCAGAATTTTTTGGCCTTTTCACAAGTCCAGCAAAGATGATAAAAAGCTCCTCCATCAAGATAACATTTCCAACAAACATTTGTTACTCCATTATACTTTTTTGAAAACTTATCCAGAGTTAAATACCAATGATAATTCATTATATAAAAATATATATTTTAAGTTATACTTCAAAGTAAATTTCAAATCTTTGTTCCGCGTGTTCTCCCATTGCTCCAACATAATATTGTATCCAAAATTCATAGCCCATTTAATCATACATTCTTTAACTTGTTGATCTTCTAAATTCATCTGTTACAAATTTGTATACATCTTTGTAATAACATGCTCATCATTTATACACAGTTCCATTTCGAATTGAGTTGTTTCATTAACAAATCTAAAATACTTTTTATCCACTTTAAAACATTCTAACAATTGTACATATGTAAACCAATGGCATGTAAAACCTTCCAACATTTACAGTTCCCTTGTTTTAAGCTTTAGTTCACCCTCTTCAAAATTTAATAAATCTTTATAATTTAACCAACTTGTTCCCCGCACATTTTCTCTTCTAACAAATGCTTCATGACCCTCATTATGGCACTCCTAACAAAATGTTTTTTTTAAATCTTAATTAACTTTAACTTTATCATACCACAGATAGGCATGCCACTCGAATCTCAGTTCATGTCCTTCAGGTTGCAATGACTTCTTATTCTTCAAAGTTATCCATTCCTTCATCCAAAGCAAACAGCAGGCATCAACATACAATTTTAAATCAGGTAAACCCAAACCTCCTCATTCTTTGGCATCTTGTAACAATTTATATTTAATTTTTGGTTTCTTGCCTTGCCAAATGAACTTAGATATCCTTCTGCCATTGTTTAAATGGTAAGTCTGTTGACAAAATCAGTATAGTCTGAAAAACAACAACAACATCCTAGGCAAAACATTCATCTTAATCACAGATATTCTCCCCATAAGAGACAATTGTAATTTTTCCCATCTTAACAGGTCTTGGTTCACATCATTCCAAATTTTAACATAATTATTCTGAAACAACATACTATTCTTGGTTGATAAAATAACCCCCAAGTATCTAACCATTTTTTCAATCTTAAAACCAGTCTTACCCATCAACAGTTCTTGATTGGACGAAGTCATATTTTTGGTCAGCATCTTTCTTTTTGTTTATTTACTTTAAGTCCTGCCAATGACCCAAATTCTTTCAATTTCTTCATCAGACATTCCACAGTATCCAGAGGATTTTGTAGTATCAAAACTAAATCATCAGCAAAAGCCCTCAGCTTAAAGACCTCTTTTTTTTTTAATCTTTAAGCCCTTTATTTGTACATATCTTCTAATATCTCTGTTAAAAACTTCTAACAACAAAATAAAGAGCAAAGGCAACAAAGGACATCCTTGTCTTGTCCCTTTTTGTATATGACATGGTTCAGTTAACTCATCATTCACAATGATGCTTGCCTTTTGAGGTGTATAAATTGACTTAATTCTCTGAAACCAAACTACACTTTATTGAAACAAATCAAGAGAGCAACAATTACAAGGATTTGCTATGGATTTCTCCTAAAGCTATGCTTTCAGATCCTTGAAGCTATGTTCACTATGCTTTTTATTTCATGTCTAAGCAGCAGAATCCTTAAACTGGCCCTGAACTATCTGGACCCTTTGAAATCAAGCACAATATATCAACCAACTCTTTTTGCTATCTGCTTGGAACTGCAAAAACAATTGTATTTTTGAATGCAGCATATTCCATTCGAAATTCAGTATTGCTAGGCCACTCGCACAGGGGAATTAGGGAACAGAGTAACTAGCTTACAAAAATGTGTCTCATCCACTAACCTTATTTCCAAGATACCAGAACCAGTTTTAAATCCAAAAGCTCACTGGGTGAAAAATAAATATTTTTATAGACTGAAATATATTAAGAATTTGAAGAAGGTTGATAGATGATAGACAGACAGACAGATAGCTATGTGCATATATCAGTCCATATCTTGCTTCAAAATTTCAGTGGCCATATACTGTCTTCCTTCAGACTGTTGTCTCCTGTGAAGGAACAATGCCAAGAATTCACCTTTGCCAACATGTAGACCTCTAGGATAGTCATTAGGAATGAGTGAACTCTGCAGTAGATCTACCAAAAAGATTTCTCAGTGACCAAAGAAAGCTTACCAAAGGTCAGGGCACTTGAGGTTGTTCAGTTCAATTAGAATGTTTGCATTTAATCAAGTTTGGTGAAGTAGGAAAGCAGTTTTGACAAGGGGCATGCTTTCATTCTCCCCTCCTTTTTGTATTTTCATCTGATGGTTTGATATCTATTGTTGTTGTTTATTCGTTCAGTCGCTTCCGACTCTTTGTGACTTCATGGACCAGCCCATGCCAGAGCTTCCTGTCGGTCGTCAACACCCCCAGCTCCCCCAGGGACGAGTCCGTCACCTCTAGAATATCATCCATCCATCTTGCCCTTGGTCGGCCCTTCTTCCTTTTGCCTTCCACTTTCCCTAGCATCAGCATCTTCTCCAGGGTGTCCTGTCTTCTTTGATATCTATAGAAATTATCATTATTATTGTCAAATTTTCTCTTGTTTGTAGTAATTATGGCACAGGTCAGTTCACCTCAATGTATCTTTTTTCAAGATGGTAACAAAACTTAAAATTGGCATCTAGATACTTCAACTGCTGTTTCAATTGATTCAGTGATAAAAACTATGACTTTCCTCTAAATCACTTTTCTTCTGTGACCTTGATTTCAAATTAAAGGCTAAAGATGCAGACTGATTAAGGGGAAATTGGATTTTTCTAAACCACCACCAGTCAGTAAATGCTTATAATAATGGGAAAATATTTAATATTGTCAAGTTTCAGTTTTCAGATATAAATTAAAAAAAAATTACGGAGTAAGTTTTCCCTGTCAAAGGTTATATTAAAAAAATAACTCATATCTTTGAATTTGTGTCGCATTCCTTTTTCATCCTCTTGACTTCTTCTTCCTTTTTCCTCATATCATCTCATGTGTGATTCTACCCGACCAGAGAAAATGAACTGACTCAGAAGGCATTTATCTGTTATTTTTATTTACACTGTTTGTAGACTGCCTCAGTCACAAGACTCACAAGATAGAAAAAAACACAACCAGCAAATTAAAACAAAAGAATACATCACAATTCCAGGAAGCCGGTTAGAGTTTTCTCTTTGCTTGACACAAAGATTAAGTGTGCACCGCATAAATAGATAATTGAATATTTATACAAATCCTGAAACCAAATGCCCCCAAAGAAGGCATTTTTCAGCATTGCCAAATTATTAAAAAAGGAGAAAGATTAAAAAGTACTCAGCAATGTCTTCGGGGAGAAGGCTTTTCTTCTACTGAAAACTTTATCAAAAGAATCTGGAAGGAAATTTTTGCTACTGTTGGCTTCCAGTGCTTATGCCCTTCCCATTTACAAAGAAGTTTGGGGGATCCTCAATAACAATACAGGAAAAAAGAGTCTGTGAAAATTATCCTCCCTATTTATAGCTTGGGGAATTTTTCTTACACTGAATTTAGGATTTAGTATGCAGTGCCTTGGCTCTTGGCTAAACTTGGAATTGAAAAACTTCCCCAAAGAAGACCATGCCCAATTACCTCTGTAGTGTTTCCAAGAAAAAAATATATAGAGGTGACAACATAGTCACCAAGAATTGAGCTCAGCTTAAAATTACCTTTTATGTCCCTTTAGAATGAATTGCTTGGCCTCTAATTTTCTCTACTAGTAATATTGACATTCCAACCTTCCAAGAAGATAATGTATTATGAACCTTATGACTATGTGTAATTGTTTATATCCACACTTAATCATACTTGAAATGAATAATTTCAGGAGTTCTACTCTTAATAGAATTCATTATCAGAATTCAGTTTAATTAATTCTAAGTTTGTTATAAGAGGAAAAAATATTATAAGAGAAGCTGCCATGGTAGTCTATGGGATATACCTTAGCCTCTGCAATTGTTGAAAATACAAGTTAACCATGTATATAGCCATTTTATAGGTGCGATTTCTCTTGATTACGCTATATTTTCTGTCCATTCCATTGGCATTAGGTCAAATCTCCACATAAGAATGTGTAATTGTACAGTTTTATATTTTTATTTATGTTTTATTGTAAACTGCCCAGAGTCCCTTTTGGGAGATGGGCGGTGATAAATTTGATTAATAAATAAAATAAATAAATGTCTGTCTTGTTTAGGATCAATTGCATTGAAAATAAAAATAAAAGTGATGTCATAAGAATATGATTACATAACAGCTATTGAGTAATATTTCACAGCTGTCTATGCTTAATCCTCTGGTTGGGAAGTCCTGAAAGAGTGAATCACTCAGGTGATGTTAACATTGCCTAAACCTATGTCATTTTATTCTTGGGGTGACTTTTTCAACACAGTAAGCAGAAGGAAAATATGTTGGATCAATGTGAAGGGCAAATGTTAATAACCTGGTCCATGTTAGCGCAGTTTTGAAATTTCACATTGTTCTTAGGGTTTTTTTTTTCCTTGAATTTATTTAATAGGCTTTTGCCTGTATATATATTTTTTAATTTGTTTGTTTAGTATTTATGATGCTGAGTAATAAAATATCCTAAATCAGCTTAAATCTTTAAACTTAGTCCTCTTTTTCAACATGTTATATTGCTGTGATCAGTACATTTACTGAACATGAAAAGGGAAACGGCAATTTGTATCATACCCACTCTCCCTCATTCCAATTTTCAGACAAAATTTTAAAGAACACATTCTTCCAGTATTGGTAATTAGGATTTAGGCATATATGTGCAGTTTATCTCCATACATCTGCACCCAGCCTTGGTATTAGATAGATTAAATTGGCTTTCCTAGGTGCTAGATTTTGAGATGAGAAGCAAAGTGAGTTCATATAATTATATAGATTTGGGAGGAGTTATTTAGGTCACTGAGTCCAAATCACAGTGCAAATCACAGTACAATGCTGAGTGGCATCCCTGACAGATGAGTGTCTAACATCTGCTAGAACACATTCAGTAAAATGTGTCCTACCAACTTCCTACCTGATTGGTTCTACTGTCAACCTACTTTTGTTGCTAGGAAAGTTTTCCTAACATTTTCAGAAACCATAGTCAAATGGTGCTCATCAATTGTTGTTGTTCATTCATTCAGTTTCTTTCGACTCTTCGTGACTTCATGGACCAGCCCACACCAGAGCTTCCTGTTGGTTGTCAACACCCCCAGCTCCCCCAGGGACGAGTCCGTCACCTCTAGAATATCATCCATCCATCTTGCCCTTGGTTGGCCCCTCTTCCTTTTGCCCTCCACTCTCCCTAGCATCAGCATCTTCTCCAGGGTGTCCTGTCTTCTCATTATGTGGCCAAAGTATTTCAGTTTTGCCTTTAATGTCATTCCCTCAAGTGAGCAGTCTGGCTTTATTTCCTGGAGGATGGACTGGTTGGATCTTCTTGCAGTCCAAGGCACTCTCAGAATTTTCCTCCAACACCACAGTTCAAAAGCATCTATCTTCCTTCGCTCAGCCTTCCTTATGGTCCAGCTCTTGCAGCCATATGTCACTACAGGGAACACCATTGCTTTAACTATGCAGACCTTTGTTGTCAGTGTGATGTCTCTGCTCTTAACTATTTTATCGAGATTTGTCATTGTTCTTCTCCCAAGGATTAAGCATCTTCTGATTTCCTGACTGCAGTCAGCATCTGCACTAATCTTGCTCATCAATTATTCCTCATCAAACTTGTAGACTACAGAATGGAGTGGTCCAAGGTTCATTCCTAAGTCATGTACTTTTCAACATTTTTATTAATGACATGGTTAAAGAGGAAAAAAAAATGTTTATAAAATTTGCTAGAAACACACCTTACAAGGCACAAATAAAATTCAAGAAGATCTTGGTAAGTTAGAGAAATGGGCTGAAAAAAGAATAAGTCTTAACAAGGACAAATGCAGACCTCTTCTCTGCATCAACAGAGGAGTTTCCAAATCACAGGAAGTAGTAGATTCCACTCAAGTATGGTGTCTTTATGGTGGATTCATGCAAACTGGGTCAAAGAATTCAGTAAGGAAGATAATAGGATTAGAAACTAAATCTTTCTGAAAAGAGATTGAAAGAGCTAGATATGGCTTGTGATTGAGGGGGGAATATGACATTTTTCAAATACCTAAAATGATGTAACATATGGAGACCTTGGTGCTCTCTGAGCTTGGTTATTTGCTTGCAGACATTTCATTACCAATTAGGTAACATCATCTGTGTGAGGGAGTGTGGGGTTTGCTCCGTTTATATACAGTAGCTTGCCCTGCCAGTGTTGGTGGGGTGTGTGTCCTGATCAGACTTAGAGGCAGCTAGGCAGATTAATATCAAAAATACTCTTTATTAAATAACTATTTACAGTAAATAACTCCTTAGAAACAAGAAGGAACTGGTTTCAATCAGGACCAACTGGGCAACAACAAGGAAACTGGTAAGATTGCAGGAGGAAACGGCAGCAAGGCAACGGAGCAGGATTCTCTGACGGAGACTGGAAGGCTGAGAGAAACTGAAGCACGTGACACTACTGGGACTGGTATCGATTGATCTTGAAATGGAACACCACTCGAACTAGGCTGGCACCGGAATGCGGGTGAGGCTGGGAGGAACCCTCTGGATACATCTTGGTTCTATTGACCAGACCAGTCTGGACTCAGTGACTCGGATTGGACTGGATACTCGGACCTAGAGACTCGGAACAAGGCTGAGAACTTGAAGCAAGGCTAGAATAGGCTGGAGGTGCTGGACTAGGCTGAATACTCTGGACTAGGAACTCGGAGCAAGGCTGGACTTGGCTGAAGATTCCTGAAAAGGCTGGGAGTTAAGCACAAGACAAGATTGGACTGGAAGTTCTGGACTAGGCAAGGAGCTTGAGACATGGCAGGACTGAACCACATGTTCTAGACGAGGTTGCAAACCTGGTTCACAATGAGATAGGTGCAAAACTCTGGAGCAATGTCATGCAACCAAGGCACAGCTAAACTGGGCTGGAGATCCAAGGCAAGACTGGAGATCCAAGGCACAATGAACCTGTACTGGAGACTTTGGATTAAGCTGAGAGCTAGAAACATTGCAAGGCTGAACCAAAGACTCAGGGCAAGGCTGCGGACTTGAAGCACTATGAGGCTGGACTGGAGACTCTGGACATGGCAGGAACCTCGAAATGGGGCTGGAAGTGCACCTGGAATGCGCACAAGGTGATCGTGGAGGTCCGAAGCTGGACGTGAGACTGAGATTGCTGAGTCCAGCAAGGAGAAGGTCCTCAGTAGCAGCTGAAGCAGGATTCACATCCTCTTCGGTGGAGAACACTGGTGCTGGCCCCTCTTCAGTAACAGACGCTGTCCCTGACGTGGGTAAGGACTCTTCTGTGGAAGCTGTGGGCTTGCAGGATTGGTTGTCTCTGGCAGCTTGCTCTTCGCGTGTCTGCCTTTTATGCCGATCCTTCACGCGCCTATTCCCTTCTGCAGCCAATCAGGCTGCCTTCTCCTTCACACGCTTTTCTGCCTGTCGTTGGCGCGCGGTGATTGGAGGATTCAAATCCTCCTCTGAAGATTGGTCAATCAGTGCTGCTGACTCATCTCTGGGTTTCGCTTTCCTGGATTCAGCCCAGTAAGTTTCTATTTCCTTCTCTGACTCAGAAAGAGTTTTGTTTTCTGAGTCAGAGGCTGGCTGGAATCTCACAGTGTGATTTTCTCCTTGGTATTTCCTTGATTAGGGTATTGTTTTTTCTGCTTGATTGTTGTCTGGGTGTTAATCTCTTTTTACCTGGGTGTAGGCTGCTGGAGAGAATGTCTTCTGGACGCGGTGGTGCTGCGGGTTAAACCGCTGAGCTGCCGATCGGAAGGTCGGCGGTTCGAAACCGCGTGGCGGGGTGAGCTCCCGTTGCTCGTCCCAGCTCCTGCTCACCTAGCAGTTCGAAAACATGCAAATGTGAATAGATCAATAGGTACCGCTTCGGCGGGAAGGTAACGGCGTTCCGAGTCGTCATGCTGGCCACATGACCCGGAAGTGTCTATGACAACGCCGGCTCCATGGCTTAGAAACGGAGATGAGCACCGCCCCCTAGAGTCGGATTCGACTGGACTTTACGTCAAGGGAAACCTTTACCTTTACCTTTATGTATTATCTGCAATTTTCAAAATGTATTCTGCAGCCGTATATTTGAGTTATTGTAGGAAGGAAATTCAAAGATGAGAATTGGGAACGACTTCACCAGTACATACTAGAATCATAGAATCGTAGGGTTGGAAGGCACCTTGGAGGTCTTGTAGTCCAACACCCTGTCCAGGGCAGGAATGCTCATGCCATCCCAGACAAAAGGCTCTCTTCAGTGACAGATCTCCTACAACTTCACAAGGCAGGCTATTCCATTGCTTAACAGCTCTGGTGGTCAAGAAATTCCTCATTTCACATTTGAATGCTTCCACCCATTGGTTCTTGCCCTTCCTTCTGGAGCTACTGAGAATACATCGACACCTTCTTCCCTGTAATACAGTAGCCCTGGAAGTATTTAAAACTGTTATCTTGTCTCAACTTAGCCTTCTCTTCTTTCAACTAAACACACCTAGTTCTTTTAACTGTCCTTCATAGGATATGACTACCATGTCTGTCACCATCATTCTTACTCTTTTCTGCACTCTTTCCTCAGTATCCTTCTTGTACTGTGGTGAGCAGAACTGGACATAGTCGGGTGTGGTCTAAGAAGTACAGTACAGTATAGAGTGGAACTAAATTAAGGGGAAAGTTTTCAAATCAAACCTAGAGAAAAACATACCTTGAAAGCTGAGAATTTTTTTCCAAACATCTTAAAGATGGACCTTAATTCTTCTAGTACAACCTAATATACTGTATGGCAAGAGTGAAAGAAAAAAATTAAGTGTGAAAGAATTAAGGTTAAGGCAATGGGCTAGAAACCAGGAGACTGTGAGCTCTAGGCCACCCTCCAGTGTGAAAGCTGGCTGGGTGACCTTGGGCCAGTCACTCTCTCTCAGCCCAACCCACCTCACAGGGTTGTTGTGGTGGGGAAAATAGGAGGAAGAAGGAGTACTAGGTATGTTTGCCGCCTTGCGTTTTTTATAAAAATAATAAAGGCAGGATATAAAATAAAATAAAATAAAATATAAAATAAAATAAATAGGGTTAGTGTGTAGACAGCCACTGCACATTTTGTGATGATCTATATCTATGTATATCTAGCATTTTGCTCTCTTATTTTGATTTTTTTTTTAAAAAAACATAAATCATACAGTTTGAAGGGGCCATTCTGGCCTTCAAGTTCAACCCCCTGTTCGATGCAGGAATCCAAAATAAAGTGACCTTGACAAATGGCTGTGTAGCTTCTGCTTCAAGGGAGACAGCCATCTCTCTGTAATTTACCCATCTGTTGAATTGTTCTTCCTATCAGGAAGTTTTTCTAGCATTTATTCTGAAACTGTTTCTCTGCAACCTAACTCCATTATTCTGTGTCCTGATCCTTAGAATAATATACAACAGACCCAGGCTGCCTTCTATATTACATCCTATGCAACATCCAACACAGAGACAGACTCAACCATAGTTTCAAGTGGGAAATTGGGAGAATCCTAGGCCAAGCTAAATCCAAAAGTGCTAGGGAATTCCTGGAAGCCTGGCATTCAGACAAATCATCCATCAGTAGACACATAGAGATAAACCACATTTATGCACCATTCAAAAGAGATAATGAAAAATGCTAGGAAGGAAACAAAAAGACCAGAAGACATTCTCTCCAGCAGCCTACACCCAGGTAAAAAGAGATTAACACCCAGACAACAATCAAGCAGAAAAAACAATACCCTAATCAAGGAAATACCAAGGAGAAAATCACACTGTGAGATTCCAGCCAGCCTCTGACTCAGAAAACAAAACTCTTTCTGAGTCAGAGAAGGAAATAGAAACTTACTGGGCTGAATCCAGGAAAGCGAAACCCAGAGATGAGTCAGCAGCACTGATTGACCAATCTTCAGAGGAGGATTTGAATCCTCCAATCACCGCGCGCCAACGACAGGCAGAAAAGCGTGTGAAGGAGAAGGCAGCCTGATTGGCTGCAGAAGGGAATAGGCGCGTGAAGGATCGGCATAAAAGGCAGACACGTACCAGCAAATACATTAATAGCAGAAATAACTGCATGACTGGCTGGCTGGGGAATTCTGGGAGTTGAAATCCACACATCTTAAAGTTGCCAAGGTTGAAAAACACTGAGTTACAGTAGAGTATGCTATCACTTAGCATTCATCTGCAGCACCGATCTGGTAGCCCTAGACATAAAAACAGAGCAAATCAAAAGTTTCATTTGATTAAAACCAATGGATTTGCTGAAGTGCCACAACAGCAGAGAGAACCTTTTACCACAGTCCCTTTCTAAAATTCATTGCTGACTTAGAGTTTGGAGAACAAGCAGAAAATCTAATGAATAATCACAAGACATTTTCCCCACCTCTCAGCATCTGAAATGGAACGTTTCTTCTGTGTTATTTTTATTAACCACACAGAACACAATAATGGTTCATTTAACAACGTCAAAACTAATCTTAGCTCTTTACTATTTACTTCTATTTGTATAAATTTTAATTCATTTTTAATTCCACCCCGCTGATTGGTAAACCAACCATTCAAGGTTTTTTTCTGCCCTGTAATGCATTTCAGTCATTTCTAATAAACCTGGACCTTAAGATGATTTATTATTAGCTGTATGAGCTATGAAAATGCACTTGTGTCTTCACCAAACTGGGCATGGCAGACATTTCATTAATAAGGACTGATATTAGGGATGCTGGTCAATGTAAGAGATTCTTTTTTAGTACCATACTTAGTTGCTGGCTCACTATTTCAAATGAATACTCACTTTAAAACTGAGTATCTCTTCCAGGGAACCATAAATTCTGCAGAAAACTCTGTAATGACCCAACACATAACATACTGTAATAACATAAAAAAAAATAAAAATCAGATGGCTGTCTGTATATGGATATGTGTATGCATTCATGTATTCTTGTATGTATAACTTTCTTCTGCATTTTTCCCAGCCATTTTCATTCATTTGGTAGGAAAAAAATACTGTTTTGTTTCGTTTCCAAAAGAAAATAAAAACCAGAGATCTTCTAATTTCCTTGGTTATGAGACAGTTAAAGAGTATGTGAATATCCTGTTTTTATTGTACAGTCTTCTTTTCAGAAGCCTACAGCCTCCGTGGCTTCCTGTAATTTAATTCAATTGCATGTGGGAATGACTTCCATGGGGATTTTTCAGAGGAGAAGGAGAGGCAACCAGGGAGGCTGCATAGTGATGGAGAGATATTAAAAGGAAGCAATAGCAATAGTCAGTTACTTTCCAACATTTTGCAACAATACATTACATTAAAAACCACTTGCCTGAGAAATATGGAAACATCCTTAAAATGAGACTAAATAACAGAAGACTTTTACATGAAAAGAACATTTTCAGAAAATTGGAAGATAGATTTCAGCACAGCTTTCCTTGCATAGAGGGTCCACATAGAAATTACTACTGCTGAATTGGGCTGCCATATAAAAGTAATATATTTTATGCCTTCATTTCATTTGTTTTAATAACCTAGAGATAAGATTGAAAGTACATTATTCCATTTTTCCCCCATCTTATGAGCTTGTCTGTAGTGGTAGTAAGGCTATGCAATAGAAACAAAGCCACAAAGCTTCCAGGAGGTGCAGAACATTTGTTTCCTTAGCAACAGTTAAAAGTTGTATAGCTAGAGTAGAATCCCTAACTGGGAGATGGGAAGATTTATTTATTTATTTATTTAGCATGGCTGCCTGTCTACCAAATGAACTCTGGGCAGTGAGCAAAAATAAAAATGAAAACAAATTTACAATCCATTAAAGAAAAACCAGCTCAAGGGCCCTAAAAAAATCTCAGTGACAACATATCAGAAATGTATCAGACATACCCACATCCCTGCCAGAGCTCCATTAACAAGGCTAGCAGGGTCAGGGCCGTCTGTATGTCAGGGAGAGACTGTTCCACAAGACAGGCATTATGAGAGGAAAAGCACACTTTCTAGTACCACTAAGTGACACTGCTTCACCCAGAGCACACCCACGCTACCTGTTGTGGTGGGACAGTTAGAAACCATCGGGGAGAGGCTATCCTGCAATTCATTTGGTCCTATGACATGTAGGTGACAACCAACACTTTGAATTGTACCCAGAAGCCTACCAGGAGACAGTGCAGTCCATGTAGCCATAGTGCCACATGTGCCTACTGTAGGGCATCAACACCACATATGCTACTGCATTTTGGACCAGCAGAAGCTGCTGAATGCTCTTCAAAAACAGCCTCATATAAAGTGCATCGTAGTAGTCCAACCAGGAGATAACTTAGGCATGAGTGACCATGAGTACTGCTTCCCAATCAAGGAATGGGTGCAACTGGTACACAAGAGGTAATTGTGTAAAAGCTCTCCTGGTCATGGCTGCCACCTACTTCTCAAGCAGGAGCCACGAGTCCAGGAGGACCAGCAGATTGCACACCAACTCTCCCTGGGAGAGTGAGATGCCACCCAGAGTCAATGATGGCCTCCAATTGTGCTGCTGTAGTGAGATAATTGGGGCAGGGTGCCTTAAAAGCACAGCCACTCAGTCTTATCAGTGTTAGGCCAAAGCTGGTACTTCCCCATCCAGACCTGCTGAGCCTCCAGGGACTGATAAAGCATAAAATCACGTGGTTAGCCTGAGATGTGTGCTGGTATATCATCAGCTTACTAATGATACTTAACCACAGGTCAATGGATGACCTCAACCAGAAATTTAATATAGATGTTGAACAGGAGTGTGGTAAAGAACCTGTGCATCCTGCAATGCCGGGACCTAGAGCCAGACTTCTCTCCCTCCTCCCCAAACAATGACTGGAATGGGAAGGAGGAGAACAACCAAAGACTCATGCTACCCACTGCCAGCCCCCTCAGCTGGTACCTTCATGAATGAAAGTATAGATCATGGAGGGCCAGGATGGATACACTACCCTCACCAGAGATTATTCACAAGTGCAACCAGTGCCATCTTAGTACTATATCATGGCTTGAAACCTGACTGCAATGGGACCAGATTATCCACTTCCTCCAGAGCATTTTGCAACTGCAAACCCTCTACCTTCTCAGTAACCTTCTCTAGAATGGGAAAGTAGGCAACTGAACAAAAATTGCCAAGTACTGCTGGGACCATGGATGGCCTCTTGAGGAAGGGGCAAAACTTCTGACTCCTTTAAGGCAGTCAGAACCTTCCCCTTCCACAAAGAGTCATTCACTACCACTTGGACCGTTACATTTCATCTCCTGGGAAGCCTTGACCAACCAAGGAGGACATGAGCCTCACCCAAAGGTGCTGAGCTCAGAGTTCCAAGGACCCTGTTCATTTCTTGGGAGTCAACTTGATGGAACTCATCCCAAATAAACAGAGAAGACTGGGCTCCAGTCATCTCTAGTAGAGCAGCATAGCTGGAGGCCAACTCCAAGCATATCTGAGTGACTTCAGATGTTCAGTGTAATCCTCACAGTGACTCTGCAAGAGTTCCCCAACCCCTCCTTACCCAGAAAGGCCCAAGTCACCTGAAACAGAGTCACTGGGCAGTTTTCTGTGGACACAATAAGAACAGGGAAATAAGTACATTTTGCTGTTCTTATCCCCACAAGGTAGTTTTTAATGCTGGCTCTTACTCTCAGTTGGAAACACTCTTAGTCTTCTTTCAGTGCACTCTAGGGATCTCTTAGGCTGCTTCAACTCCTGGAACTCCTCTGAGATTTGGGGGTCCCTCCAGGATCTATGTGTATAAAGAGTCCACAGGGGCACAATCCAATACAAGGCCACAGTCACTTGCTTTGTCCAAGCAGTGACTAAGGTCTCAACTCAGTCATGCACCAGAGCTTCAGGAACTACCCCAAGTTCTCTCTGGAACCCCATAAATCCATCAAGACCTAGGGCACACCAACCAGAAAGGTCCATGAAGTAGGGGACAGACAAGGAAAACTCCTAGGCTAGCAGGGAGCGATCTGACCATGACAGGGGACTGATAACAGCATCCCTCAATTCCAGGTCATATTGCCACTACCCTGAGACGAAAACTAGATCTAGTGTGTGAGATGGCCTTTCAATAACTTGGATCAGCTCCCCCTGATACTATTGGAGAGAGTTCTGTACAAATACCACATAATTTTGCTGTATAGTTCTTCTGATGAATGCAAACAAGTCTATTCTGGATCACATTTGAGGAATCTTATATAACCCAAGTCTTTTTAGGAAAAAAAAGGTGTATAACATAGCAAATATTTTTTTTAAAAATGTATCATTTACTCTATCTATCTATCTAGTCTTCCACAGTAACTTAATAATTTTAATATTTTATTTTATGTATGATTTAAGGTAAAGGTAAAGGTTTCCCTTGACATTAAGGCCAGTCGTGTCCGGCTCTAGGGGGCGGTGCTCATCTCCGTTTCAAAGCCGAAGAGCCGGCGTTTGTCCGTAGACACTTCTGTGGTCATGTGGCCGGCATGACTAAATGGAATGCTGTTACCTGCCCACCGAAGTGGTACCTATTAATCTACTCACATTTGCATGTTTTTGAACTGCTAGGTTGGCAGGAGCTGGGACTAGCAATGGGAGCTCACCCCGTCACACGAATTCAAACCACCGACCTTCTGATCGGCAGGCTCAGCAGCTCAGCAGTTTAACCGGCAGCGCCACCGCGTCCCTTATGTATGATTTACTCACCTATACATTTAAAAAAACAACAACACCTAAGTCTTAACCTGCAGAGTTACAGAGAACCTCCAATGACAGTTAGTAAGAGTTGGAAAACAAAATAGGTGCAATGTTGATGGTATAAGTAACCTCCCATCTGAGTGAAGTTTTAATTTTCCTCTATAGTGCTTTCCATACAGCTAACAATTTATAAAATTGTAAGTTCCCTTCAGCCAAATGAGAATGACTTGCAATCCATAAAGCCTCAATTTTCTACTTAGTAAGATATTCTATAAGTTTATTTGAGAGCCAGTTTGGTGTAGTAGTTAAGGCATCAAGCTAGAAACTAGGAGACCGTGAGTTCTAGTTCCGCCTTAGGCACAAAGCCAGCTGGGTGTCCTTGGGCCAGTCACTCTCTCTCAGCCCTAGGAAGGAGGCAAGGGCAAACCACTTCTGAAAATCTTGCCAAGGAAACTGCAGGGCTATTTTATCTACAGTCTTGTATTTCCCTACCTCATTTCAGCTCTCGAAGCTAAAATTTTCATTCACTCCCAGCTCATAATATTCTATACATTCATACTGTATGTACATAAATGATCACTGGTAGATACTGTAGTAGAGATAGCTGAATATATAGGTCTCTGTGTCCCTAAGGAAGGAGTTTCTGCTGCAATGTTGCAATGCATGTTTGTTCGCTTGCTCCCTCTGTAGATGCCTACACATGAGTGGAAAAGTTTTCAAAGGTCTGACAACAAAACGAAACAAAACAAAAACAGAATTTAGAGATGCTAAAATGTAGTCTGGCAATTTGTCTGTATTAGATAACAATAAATATCATTTTTTACAAATGGGAAGTTAACATTTTGCAAAGCAAACCACTGTCTTCAAGCATAGTCTCGATTTTCAAGAAGGTACCTGGGCCCCACATAATACTGAGTTTTAAAAAAAGAGAAAATGGTACATATCAAAAAAAAAAAAAACATGATGGGGTGGGGTGGCTACATACAAGATGTCAGAAAGCATCCTGGGAGGAAGGTGATGGGGACCAACTTAACTAGTTTGCCATTTGGCAAATGACTATTTGGCCAGGCCCATCATGCAGCCATTTTAGTAAGAATATGTTAAAACATTACTCTCAAAAATTGTGTCGGCCCTTCAAGGTGGACCAGACTAGGAAACCAAAGTTATGAATGCTAATACTACTTTTATTAGGGTTAATAGATGTAGTGGTTGAAATGGGAAAAACAGGGAGATATCTTCTAAACGGAAAGGCAGCAGAAAGAGGTATCTGCAGCTCTGGGACTCGGGGAAGGGAGGAGATAGTGAGAAACTAATCTGTAGTCACAGATAATCCACAAGCTCTGAATAACTGCAACACTGCAAAGGGAAAAACCAGCTTGGTTCTGATTTCAAATAAACTGGTGCAGAACCAGAATTTAGTTAACTCAGCTTCTCAGCCAGCCAATGACAAGAAAGGCAACTGCTGCAAAACCATCATGGAGAGTCATCCAGAGATACTTAGCCTGTGAACTGCTTTGTCTTGGCTGAGGTGAGAGGGACAGAACCACAAAAAGGATATACCTCCGGGATGCAAGTTTAAAATTTCACAGTTATAATGGCTGTCATGCTTCATTGCTGGTAGTATCTGCCAACAATCAGATTAACTCGTAGCAAGGAAAAAGGGATGCTGTGGATAATGCATTCCTTCCCACTAACCATGAAGGAAAAGAAGATTTTATCATCTTTTCTGAGCTATGGTCTATTCAGTAATAGCTCTGTGTTTTGTCCAAAATGAGAGCTGTGCCCCAAAGAAATCCTGCAAAATGAGACTTTGACAAATCATCCCAAACAGCAGATAATTTTGGTGGCAGGATTGGGAAGCTAATGTTGGGATTTAATAGAGCTCTGTTGTTTTATGTGTATGTGTGTGTGTGTGTGTGTGACTTCTCACTCCTAGTCCAGCACCCTAAATACAAACACACACACACACACACACACATTTGTATGTGTGTGTATTGTATGTGTATGTATACACACACACACACACAGAGTATATATACATACACATATACATATACACATATATACACATGTACATGTACTATGTACTTGCACATGTATATGTATGATATATATTAATGGAGTCTGTGCTGTCTCTAACTAACCCAGAAAAAGTTCTCTTTTGGCAAATCTAGTCCATTCTACCACAATGAAAGGGAGAGAAAGGTTTTACTGTAGTTTCTCTATACTTCTGTTTATGTTGAGTTAGTTGGTTGTTGTTGTTGTTTTATTTTAAGTTTGGTATATTTCCAAGAAAATACCCATAGTGTTCTTTTCTAAAAACAGCTACCTACTGCATAGTACTGATTTGGGAAAAAATACAGCATTTTAGTATATAAATACTAAGACAGTGCAGCTGTTTGGATTTCATTCCAAAAAGTGCTTTAGAGTTTACAGGGATATAAATGTAGCATCAGTCTGCAATCTCACAAAGCAACTGTGTCTTTCGCCATAATTGCGTAAAGTGGTATAGAGCCTTAATGAATACCTTGACTTAAGCAGTCATTGTTTTGTAAGAAAAATATTTCATAAATTGTTGTGTTTCAATGTTTCCAATTCTTCAGGGAGAAAAATAACCATAAGACATAGGAAGAAACTTATTTTCCCCCCTCCTTGAGATTTTCTGTCTTTTTTCCTCATCCCAGCATCATTATTTCTCATCTCTACTTTCCTCAGCTGTGGATTAATTAAAAATTGCATACTGGTTAATGTAAAATATACATTATGCATGTTGTTATTGTCAATCCTTGGTGAAACATAGCTCTTAAAACTGGGATAAGGTATCTGGCCTCAAATATAAGGTTTATTACCTGCAATTATATTCACTTATTTCAATGCATATTAAAATCTTTGCTAGAAAAGATAATTAGAACTAACATTGAAATACTTCTAAAAGAAGCTCAGTCAGTTTTTCTGATTCTCTCCCCATGATCAATTACCTGCCAGTAATGGCAAAAACATTGCTGCTTGTGAATTATCTAACTACCAGCACAGAAATGTGCATATGAGTACATGTTCCTTGATGAAGAGCGGTGGTTAAGGGAGCTGAATTAGGGGTAAGGTGTTTCAGTCCACTTTCAGCCATGGAAGGTCATTGGGTGACTTTGGGTTCATCATTTTCTCTCAGCCCAACCTACCACACAGGATTGTTGTTATTGGGGGAAATAGGAAAAGAACACTATCTATACCACCTTTAGCTCTTAAATGAAGGGTGTGATATACTATCTGTCTGTCTGTCTGTCTGTCTATCTATCTATCTATCTATCTATCTATCTATCTATCTATCTATCTATCTTTCTATCATCTATCTATTTGATGGAATCAATATTTTGGGTTGTCATTCATGGTTCGCCAGTCACCTGTTAGGGAGTGAAGGAATAGTTAATAATTTTCTTCTCCAACAGATTAGAATCAAATTGGAGAATGCCTCAAATCCTCAAGGCAAGGATTTAAATAAAATATTTTCAACAAATGTCTATCCAGCCTCTGCTTGATCACATCTAGCAGAATTATTTATTTATTTATTTATCAAATTTGTCACTGACCATCTCCTCCCATCAGAGGAACTCTGGTCAGTTTACAATAATAATCAATAAAACAATAAATATACAATAAATTTACAATATATAAAAATACAATATTTACAACAATTACCCTTCAGCAAAGGATCGTTAAATTGTCGTGGTGCTGGAGCTTGAGCACCTCAGTGATGCCATGAGCTAAACCGTGAAGGGCCACCCAAGACGGGAAGGTCATGACAGAGAGGTCAGACTAAATGCGATCCCTGGGGAAGGTAATGGCAACCCACCTCAGTATTCTTGCCGTGAAAACTAAATGGATCAGTACAACCAGAGATATGTCGGTATACCATCGGAAGATGAGACCCCCAGGTCGGAAGATGGTCAAAATGCTACTGGGGAGGAACAGAGGATGAGCTCAACTAGCCCCAGACGTGATGACGCAGCTAGCTCAAAGCCGAAAGGACGGCTAGCGGCCGACGGTGCTGGTGGTGAACGGCGAATCCGATGTTCTAAGGATCAACACACCATCGGAACCTGGAATGTAAGATCTATGAGCCAGGGCAAATTGGATGTGGTTATTGGTGAGATGTCAAGATTAAAGATAGACATTCTGGGCGTCAGTGAACTGAAATGGACTGGAATGGGCCACTTCACATCAAATGACCACCAGATCTACTACTGTGGACAAGAGGACCACAGGAGAAATGGAGTAGCCTTCATAATTAATAGTAAAGTGGCTAAAGCAATGCTTGGATACAACCCAAAAAATGACAGAATGATCTCAATTCGAATTCAGGGCAAGCCATCTAACATCACAGTGATCCAAATATATGCCCCAACCACAGATGCTGAAGAAGCTGAAGTAGAGCAGTTCTATGAGGATCTGCAGCACCTACTGGACAACACGCCTAAAATAGATGTTATTTTCATCACAGGAGACTGAAATGCTAAGGTGGGCAGTCAAATGACACCTCAAATTACAGATAAGTATGGCCTGGGAGAACAAAATGAAGCAGGACATAGGCTGATAGAATTTTGCCAAGACAATTCAATCTGCATAACAAACACTCTCTTCCAACAACCTAAGAGACGGCTTTATACATGGACTTCACCAGATGGACAACACCGAAATCAGATTGATTACATCCTTTGCAGCCAAAGGTGGCAGACATCTGTACAGTCGGTAAAAACAAGGCCTGGAGCTGACTGTAGTTCAGATCACGAACTTCTTCTTGCACAATTTAGGATCAGACAAAAGAGATTAGGGAAGACCCACAGATCAGCTAGATATGAGCTCACTAATAATCCTAAGGAATATGCAGTGGAGGTGAAGAATAGTTTTAAGGGACTGGACTTAGTAGATAGGGTCCCAGAAGAACTCTGGACAGAGGTTTGCAGCATTGTTCAGGAGGCGGCAACAAAATACATCCCAAAGAAAGAGAAAACCAAGAAGGCAAAATGGCTGTCTGCTGAGACACTAGAAGTAGCCCAAGAAAGAAGGAAAACAAAAGGCAACAGTGATAGGGGGAGGTATGCCCAATTAAATGCAAAATTCCAGAGCTTAGCCAGAAGAGATAAGGAATTATTTTTAAACAAGCAATGTGCAGAAGTGGAAGAGGACAATAGAATAGGAAGGACAAGAGACCACTTCCAGAAAATTAGAAACATTGGAGGTAAATTCCAGGCAAAAATGGGTATGATCAAAAACAAAGATGGCAAGGACCTAACAGAAGAAGAAGAGATCAAGAAAAGGTGGCAAGAATATACAGAAGACCTGTGTAGGAAGGATAACAATATCGGGGATAGCTTTGACGGTGTGGTCAGTGAGCTAGAGCCAGACATCCTGAAGAGTGAGGTTGAGTGGGCCTTAAGAAGCATTGCTAATAACAAGGCAGCAGGAGACGAGGGCATCCCAGCTGAACTGTTCAAAATCTTGCAAGATGATGCTGTCAAGGTAATGCATGCTATATGCAAGCAAATTTGGAAAACACAAGAATGGCCATCAGATTGGAAAAAATCAACTTATATTTCCATACCAAAAAAGGGAAACACTAAAGAATGTTCAAACTATCGAACAGTGGCACTCATTTCACATGCCAGTAAGGTAATGCTCAAGATCCTGCAAGGTAGACTTCAGCAGTTCATGGAGCGAGAATTGCCAGATGTACAATCTGTGTTTAGAAAAGGCAGAGGAACTAGGGACCAAATTGCCAATATCCGCTGGAGAATGGAAAAAGCCAGGGAGTTTCAGAAAAACATCTATTTCTGTTTTATTGACTATTCTAAAGCCTTTGACTGTGTGGACCATAACAAATTGTGGCAAGTTCTTAGTGGTATGGGGATACCAAGTCATCTTGTCTGCCTCCTGAAGAATCTGTATAACGACCAAGTAGCAACAGTAAGAACAGACCACGGAACAACAGACTGGTTTATGATTGGGAAAGGAGTACGGCAGGGCTGTATACTCTCACCCTACCTATTCAACTTGTACGCAGAACACATCATGCGACAAGCTGGCCTTGAGGAATCCAAGGTTGGAATTAAAATCTCTGGAAGAAACATTAACAATCTCAGATATGCAGATGATATCACTTTGATGGCTGAAAGTGAAGAGGAACTGAGGAGCCTTATGATGAAGGTGAAAGAAGAAAGTGCAAAAGCTGGCTTGCAGCTAAACCTCAAAAAAACCAAGATTATGGCAACCAGATTGATTGATAACTGGCAAATAGAGGGAGAAAATGTAGAAGCAGTGAAAGACTTTGTATTCCTAGGTGCAAAGATTACTGCAGATGCTGACTGCAGTCAGGAAATCAGAAGACGCTTAATCCTTGGGAGAAGAGCAATGACAAATCTCGATAAAATAGTTAAGAGCAGAGACATCACACTGACAACAAAGGTCCGCATAGTTAAAGCAATGGTGTTCCCTGTAGTAACATATGGCTGTGAGAGCTGGACCATGAGGAAGGCTGAGCGAAGGAAGATCGATGCTTTTGAACTGTGGTGTTGGAGGACAATTCTGAGAGTGCCTTGGACTGCAAGAAGATCAAACCAGTCCATCCTCCAGGAAATAAAGCCAGACTGCTCACTGGGAATGATATTAAAGGCAAAACTGAAATACTTTGGCCACATAATGAGAAGACAGGACAGCCTGGAGAAGATGCTGATGCTAGGGAGAGTGGAAGGCAAAAGGAAGAGGGGCCAATCAAGGGTAAGATGGATGGATGATATTCTAGAGGTGACGGACTCGTCCCTGGGGGAGCTGGGGGTGTTGACGACCAACAGGAAGCTTTGGCGTGGGCTGGTCCATGTAGTCACGAAGAGTCAGAAGCGACTAAACGAATAAACAACAAAACAACATTTACCAACATACAATACAAAATACAATAATTACAACAACATAGATAAAAATAGAGTCCACATGGCAGGAAATAACTCAGTCCTTGTATGTGATGAGCTCACTAGGGCACTAGCCATCCCCAAATATGACTCCCCTCCTGCCCCAAGCCAGGTGGCACAGTCAGGTCTTCAAATTCCTCTGGAAGGCCAGGTGCAATGGGGCAAGCCTTACCTCCAGGGGTAAGATGTTCCAGATGGCGGGAGCTACTGCAGAGAAGGCCTGCCTCCTGGAGCCCACCAGACAGAATTCTCTTACCGACGGGGTCCCCAACATGACCTCTCTGCATGATCGGGTAGGATGGGTTGATGTAACAGGGAGGAGGTGTTCCCTCAGGTAGCCTGGCCCCATGCCATGTAGGGCTTTAAAGGTGATAACCAACACCTTGAATTGGACCCAGAAGCAAACTGGTACTCAGTGCAGCTCATGGAGCACAGGTGTTGCATGTGCCCTTCTAGGAGTACCAAAGATTGCCTGCGTGGCTGCATTCTGGACCAACTGTAGCTTCTGGATACTCTTCAAGGGTACCCCCATGTAGAGCTCATTGCAATAGTCTATATGGAAGATAACAAGGACATGAGTGACTGTCCAAAGGGCCTCCCGATCCAAGAAGGGGCATAACCTTTTAGGGGGAGATGGGCAGTGATAGAAATGTGAATAATAAATAAATAAATAACTGGTGCACAACACAAACTTGTGTAAAGGCCCAGGAAGTCCATTAATCCTTTGGTAACTGATCACTTCTTGAACACATATCATAATGCTTTAGTTGGGAAAGCTTTGTGTGTAGTAATGTGCATGAATTTCACTATTAAAAACAGGATTTTCTGAGTCAATATGGGTAGATGTATATCAATAGAAAATGTAAAAATAAAGTTCAGGTCCCTGAAGAAGCCATAATATGAATTCCAACAACTATATTTTTGAAACATTAATTTTATTAACAGTTTTTTCCCAACAAATGCACCAGGTATGCTTTGATACAAAAAGCACGTGGTTTAGCTGCTTTCATCTAGACAAACCCAGAATAGTTGAATCTACAATAGATTGGTTTTGGTAAACACATAGAAGTGATTGTATTTCCAGTGTTGAATAAGATGACTGATTCCTAGATTCCTTCCATTTTCAATTATCAAATTGTTTCTATTTGTTAAATTGGTTGTGTAAATTCTTGCAATCAACTAGAAGTATATCAACGCTGGCTCTACCATTAGGTGCAATGAAGCATTTGCTTTAGAAAGATGTGTGTGTTGGGGAGGGGAAGTACCTGTCCAGTGCCTTCTCAACTCAAGACCTGAACAATCACTTTTTTGTGCTTAATGGAAAACACTTGGTGTGGTTCTGCAGACCACATGCTGATACGATGCCATGTATTTAGGCCTCTTAAGAGGGTGGATTCCTCTGGAATAGATTCTCATTCAGTGCCTGCCACTGTCCCCAGAATAAGGTAGTAGAAAAGGCAGTTACTCTAAATAGCCATCCCGATCCTGGCTTCCCTGAAATCATCGAGGCCAGAGGTGCACCAATGCCAGCAAGTTAATTGAAGCATGGAAAAATGTAATATATTTTGCTCTAAGGGTTGCTTTCCAAGTATGGAAAGTTATGGATGAGTTTGCTAAGGCAATACATGCTGCTATTGAAGCCATAACATTAATTTTGAGGAACTGTCTGGACCAAGGCATATTGGCTGGCAGTTGGGATGGCAGCTCTTACGGTGGCACAGCAAAGAAAAAATCAGCGGTGGAACACCAGTTGCTCCTTTTAGGTCATCCCTGAACATCATCGAACACAGTTTTCTTGACACTCCTTGGAGTGCAATCACTTTGAATCTCAAAATCCTAGGATTTTTGCCCTGTTTTCTTCCTTAGAGGCTGATTTCACTAGACTTGAAGCGCTGGACAAAGCACTTAAGCAGGTAATTAAGCATGCCCACTTAATTCACATGCAAAGTGATCCAGTTTGCATGTTTAGGTCAGTTAAGCAAATGAAAAAACAAAACAAACTTCCATGGAAATTTTGTCAAATGAATAACCATCTTCATGCCAAGATCCTTTATTAGATGCATTAAATTGCATATAAACAATTGGAGCAATTGATTACTTTCCATTTACTTAGCTTATTATTCAGTTTATTAAGGATGGAAGAAGAACAGCTAATGATAATAAATTTCTGGAGAAGAGGGAGGAGTAGGCCACTCTTGGAATATTTATGTTTCTTTTGGCTCTTAATTCACACCTCCCAACATATGTTCTATTCCTTTCAATAACTGTTCATTTCTGGTGTTGCTTTTCATCACTTTGCAACAAGGTAGATCAATGTCTAGTCTTACAGAGAAAGCATGTAAAAAAAAAAAAAGCAGTCTTCTTCAATTTCCTGGTTCCTCTGAACAAGCTTTATTCATTCCAGGATTTACTTTCGTCACAACAGCAGTTTAAGAATATAGGGTTTTTTTGGTGGGGGGGTGCCTTTGAATCAGTTTTTGACTCCTGGCGACTGCCTGGACAAGTCCCTGAACTTTTCTTGGCAAGATTTTCAAAAATGGTTTGCTGTTGCTTCCTTCCTAGGGCTGAGAGAGTGTGACTGGCCCAAGGTCACCCAGCTGGCTTCATGACTAAGGTTGGACTAGAACTCACTGTCTCCCAGTTTCTATCCTGGTTCACTACACCAAACAGGTTCTCTAAGAATATTGTTGCTCTAAAGGTATACTGCTGTCTAAGAATTAACCTGGTGTAAATTCTGTGCAAGGTTATGTGCAGGAGAGAGATTTCTGTAAGATTTCTATTGCTGAAAACCTACTTTCTGCCCATATTTTTGTGTATTTACCCCAAACAACATTCCGTTTCTGCATTTTTGTGTGATTTTTTAAAAAATTTACATCATTTAAAATGCATGTTAATGCATATCTTAATGCATGTGAATTCACAAGAAGTCAGTCACATCCCAGAAGCTACCTCTCTTCTCAAAGCAACATAACATGGGTTGGGCTTCTTACAAAGCTGACAGTCCGGCCATGGAGTAGCACTAGAGGTCCTGGAATATTCAGAGTTGCTGGGTAACGTATATGAAATGAACACAGAACACTGTCTTAGAACTCATCTCTGCAACTAATACATGGTCTAATGTTTTCCATTTCTTCCACCTCTTTAAATAAGACGGAATACAAAATATTAATTTGTCAAGCAAATATTAACTTGACAACTATGTAGGCTCTTGAGTCAATAGTTCTATTAGTGTGCCAACTATATAGACTATGACTATTGCTTATAAAACAACTACATTTTTAAAATAAATGATCACGTAAGAATCATATAAAATTATGGCAGTCACATAGTCATTCATTATTGTAGGTACTGTATGTATAAATGGCATACCATTTTACATAGACTTTTCCAGCATTCTCTGTCCTCCATAACAGTTCTTTAATTGTAAATGAACACAGCAGGATTTGTCATTCTTTTCCCCAATTTACAATTCAGGATGATGAGCTCATGTATTTTGTGCACCCTTCTTTTTGCTAATGCCAGGACTTAAGCTGATGCATGTAAGAGGCCATATGAGGGAAGATTTTTCTTTTTAATATTGAAAAGGGATGTTTTTAGTATTGTATAGTTGTTATTTTTCATTCTAAATCAGAAGAATGAAATTATAACAAAGAAAATTCAAGATACATAAACTATGATAGAGTGTAAACTCGCAGTTCTTAATACCCTTGCTTAAAGATTCTTTGTTCATTTAACAGGCTCTAAAGATGTATTAATGTAAGAAAATACTTTTAATACATGCAAAAACATTCTGCCTCCAAAAATTATACATATACATATATATAATTCTATATTGTACTGTTGGATTCAGAGAAAGAAAAAGATAATCCATAAGTGTTCCACCTCTTTCTTTTCTTGTTGTGTTAGCACAGGGATTTTGAGAAGCATAGGCTGAATATATCAAGGTTGAATGAATGTTTGAATGCTATCAAATCAATTGTGTGTGTTGTCTGTGTGTGGGGGGAACCCTTGTCTGTCTTCCTCCAGATTTTATGAGCTGCATATTTTTGATAGTTTCATTTATATTTCATTACTGAGCAAACCAAATGAATTGACAGAGAAAGCAATCAACACAGAATGCGCCCACTGGAACCTCTAATGTTAAAACTGGCTGCTTTTGTAAACATTGTCAATTACCCAGAAGGTATTCAAAAGAGGAGCAATTGCCTTTTTTTGAAATAAGAAAAAGGACACTGTGGGTGTTATCCCACATACCTCTCAGAGAAGGCAGAAGAGACATATCCTTTTTCATACACATTAGAAATCTGGAATTCTGGGCACAGGTTCTACTAACAGCAAATATTTGTGTTAACATAGTACTAATCCGAAGTTTTCTTTCCCCAAAATTTTCTTTCCCCGTCATTTAAATAATAATAATAATAATTTGTTTTGTTTTTAGTGTCTGCTTCGAGTTTCTTTTGAAAGTGTTTACAGTTATTGTCAGGAACTCATCAGGCTCCATGCACCAGCCGAGTTAATTTTTTTAACTATTCCTTTAATTAAATATAATACAAAATTAGGAAGCTGGTGTGATGTAAAGCCAAGTGCTAACTCCTGGCTTCATCTATAGAAATAAAAAAACTGTGAGGGGTTGCATCCATTGCTTTGTTTGGAAGTACGTCCACCTGCTCAGGAAAAGAAAGAGTGAGACTCTGAGATTACAGGATCATAGAACTAGAAGGGACCATGAAGTCCAATCTCCTGCTCACTACATGAGGAAGTAAAATTCCTAGATGGAATAGAGAGGATTAGCGGGAAGCAGCATAAGAAATTGATATTTTGGTAAACTGATATTTCGTGCTGGGCCCCAACCATCATCATAGCCTTTGCATGATCAGGCAAACCCCCTTCTAACACACTTATTTTGTTAGAACACCCACAGCATTTTCAAAATCTCAAAAAACTCATTGAACAGTTTGCCAACTCTGGGTTTATTGTTGAGAAGCAGGTAAGACTGGTATCTAAGAGATAACTCCCACTTTCTATTGATCGGTTGGATAGCTTTATACAGTGGATAGTGGATAGTTGGATAGCTATATTGGATAGCATTGTGCAATGGGGAGAGAGGAACAAAAAAGTTTAGAAGTACAACTTTTGTAAGAAGGCATTCCTGAGGCTGTATTGTGTGAAATAAAAATAAAAATAAAAATCAGCTTTATTTATGAAACAACTCATGATAGGAAAGCCGGGGTTACTTAAGCCTATCTGCAGCTAAGAGCCTATAGAATACTGTCTTCCATTATGTGCAGAAAACTTGTTAGGTAACTACCTGAACAACTCAGATCAGAATGAGAAAGAAAAAGAAAACATAATTGAGAGATGAAGGTAATGAAGGATGCCCTAAGAACATATTTGGGGTTGGCTAGTGCCTTGAAGTGCCCCTCCTACATAATGAATGAAGGAGATCACAGCCATCTGGATTTTATGAGCTGGGGTAGTTAAGAAATTGTTTTAGTGGGATTTTATTAGAATTTTATTGTATATTTATTACAATTTTATTGTATATTTATTGTTCTGTATTGTAAACCGCCCAGAGTCCCTCCGGTCGGAGGAGATGGGTGGTGACAAATTTGATAGATATAGATAGATAGATAGATAGATAGATAGATAGATAGATAGATAGATAGATAGATAGATAGATATCAGTCCAAGTAATTGGAAGCATATTACATTAAGGTAAGACAAAGATAAAGATGAAGTTAAATCTTCTAGCAAGGAAAGGAGATAAAATTTCAGAGCCCCTCTGCTAACTATCTCCCCATTTAACACCCTGGGTGTCAATAGGTTTGTAGGTACAGAGAGCTGGTACATGTGAAGTTAAATTCCAACATGGTCAGCCTTTACTTCTTAATCCATAGAAAGAGTTGCCTCAAGATACTTTTCCTCTTAGCTGTAAGTGAAGCATGGCAAGCCAGAGACCCGAAAAATACTCTGCAAAGAAAGACATGACAATCACCTATGCTTTAAGTCTCATTTATTCAGGAAGAAGCAATTCCTCTACTTATCCTCTTAAGTTAAAATATAAAGTAGTGGTTTTAAATTAGAAGGAATGAAATGTAGGTTAAATGTTGAAAAATACTCTTGAAGCTTAAGGCCAGTTTGACAGAGGAAAAGGTTCCAAAAGGGGTGTTAAAATCCTTTTCTTTTTAATAAAGTCTTCAGATACAGGTTTTGACAGATGTTACTCAGGACTCTTTGGATCAGTGAGTTTCACTGTTTTAATAGGAATCATTTGGCCAAAAATCCGTTAGTGAGGCTCCTTCAAGAGTCCATTAACATAAGCCTAGAAGTTCTTCACAGAGAAAATGAAAAAGAAAGACTGCAAAATCATTTTACAGGGTCATTTATTTATTCAGGGTGAAGTTGGCAAGCTCTAGGTCATGACTCCCTGAAGGATGGTGGGCAAATCTGAGGGAAATTCATTTGCTCCAGCTCTGCCTGAAAGAAGAAATCCTTCACCAAGCTGCTGCCACCAAATTGGGCCACACATAGGAATCAGACATCAGGGCTCTCCTTTGGGAGTCTTTGCATTCTCAGAAATGGCTCCTGCAATAGCATAATTCCACTCCTGAGTGATGGCCAAGACACCCCAGCCAGGATTAAGGTGCTGTTGCCTGGTTTCATTTTCCCTGTCTTCCAAGGGTGGTCACACACTTCCACCAAATCCACCAGGTTAACTGAAAATAGCTGAAAGCACAAGTACGTGTAAATTGGAAACTGAGTATAATGCTCAAAGGGATAACAATACAGGTAGTCCTTGAGTTATGACCATTTGTTCAGCAACCGTTTGAAGTTATGGCAGCATTGAATGAAGGGACTTAGGACCGGTCCCCAAAGTTATGGCCATTGCAGCACCCCCACAGTCATGTGATCAAAAATTGGGTGCTTGGCAGCCCACCCACACTTACGACCTCAGGGGTGCTTCGACTCCCCCCACCTGCCTATCTCCCTCCCATATAGCCCTTTTGGCCCCTGCACTCTGCGGTCACTGTTGCCCCCAGCTGACCTTTGCTGTCTTTTTGTTCCCATTGCTGACCAAGCATGCCTGGCCTGGCCCTTCACAAGCAATGGGAGCAAGAAGATGGCAAAGGTCAGCTGGGGTGGCAGAGAGCAGGGTGGCAAGGGCAACTGTGGCTGGGACTAGGCTGGGGTGGCTGGGGCTTCCTGGGGTGCTGTGCCATACTTCTGGGGTGGCTATGGCTTTGCACTACTCTGCTGGGGCAACTAGGGCTTCCTGAGGCACCGCGACTTCATGCTTGCAGCCCCAAAGCCATGGGACACCAAGAAGCCCCTGAGCCCCATCATGGCAAGCAGCCCTAGAGCCGCACAGTTCTGGAGCTGCTTGCCACCCTGCAAGGGCAGATGCAGGGCAGCCAAAAAGGCAGAGATGGGGGGAGTTGAAGAGGAGGCACTCCCTTACCTTACCAAGGCGCAGATCTGGGAGGGATCAAGCCCGGAATGGCTTGGATTAGGGTGGGTCCTCAGCTAATGACTGGTGGAATTTGGTTACCAATGGCAATGGGGAGTGCCGGGATTACCATTGCTAAGCAGTGCAGTCATGTGACATCACACTTTATGATCACATCGCTTAGCGATGGAAATTCAGGTCCCAATTACCATCATAACTCGAGGACTGTCTGTATTTTATTTCAACCTATGAACTGTAATTCCCAATGCCAAAACATACACATACCACACATACCCTCCCACATACACACACAAAAAAGAAGTAGATTTACCAATCAGGAAGGTAGTATTTTTTTTTCTTAGATCCAAAGTAGTTCTCATTCTCTGTGATTGATTGATTGATTGATTGATTATGTGCCATCAAGTCATTGTCAACTCTTAGCAACCGCATAGATAGATTTTATCCATCACAATCTGTCCCTAAGCTGGTCTTTCAGGTCTTCCAATAATGCATTTAACACCACTATACCTGAGTCCACCTACCTTGCTGCTGGTTGCCCTCTTCTCTTTCCTTCCACCTTCCTTCCACCCCAGCATTCTCCAGAGATCTGGGTCTTTGCATAATGTGTCCAAAGTAGGATAATTCGAGCCTGGTCATTTATTCCTCCAGTGAGAACACTGGTTCTTTGATCCATTTCTTTGTTTTTTTGGCTGTCTACAGCATTCTCAGAGAGTTAACTAACTCTTTCTTACTACACTCCCTCTTCTTCTGAATTATCTCTAGCCACTCTTTCTTCTGATGTATTGGCTAACAAAAATGCCTGGATGAGTTTTGCTTTGTCCTGTTTTAAACAAGTCAGTCATAGGTTGTCAGGACTGAAATGAAATACCCTTTTTTGTCCCAAGCTCAGAACAAATCTTTAGAGTGTATTGAAGTATTTTGAGCTTGAAACATTTTGTCTGCTTTTAGATGTAATGTACATGGCTACTAAGGGACGCGGTGGCGCTGCGGGTTAAACCGCTGAGCTGTCGATCGGAAGGTCAGCGGTTCGAAACCGCGCGGCGGGGTGAGTTCCTGTTGCTCGTCCCAGCTCCTGCACACCAAGCAGTTCGAAAACATGCAAATGTGAGTAGATTAATTGGTACCGCTTCGGCGGGAAGGTAACGGCGTTCCGTGAGTCATGCTGGCCACATGACCCGGAAGTGTCCTATGGACAACGCCGGCTCCAACGCTTTGAAACGGAGATGAGCACCGCCCCCTAGAGTCGGACACGACTGGACTTTACGTCAAGGGAAACCTTTACCTTTACCTTACATGGCTACTATCTTCATTTGAACTGACTGCTGTAAATTGTCCCTTTAAAAATAAGAATAATACGTGGACATCTCTTTTAAGTTTAGAATGATCATCATCTCAAACTATTTATAATTTAATGAGTATTATTACTTTAGAGATTATTGCCAAGCACATGTATTTTGAAGGCTCTCATAGTCTTCGATAGCCCTGCACAAATACATTGAAACAGAACTAAAATACTTGGCCTTCAGTTTAAGTTGACCATAGCATTAAAACTGACTTTTCTTCAAATTAGCTAATAATCAGGGCATCACAAGGACCAAGACCACTGGATTCAAAGTCTCACAGATCTGATTTATATTCAGTCACATTTTTGTTTAGCAATCTATACAAGATTGTATTTGTGAATAACTATCTTTCATAAGTCAAACACAACTTCTTCTCTAACAGAAAAAGACAAAACAAAAACAGACAAAACCCATCATGACTGCATGGCAGAAAGAGGTGAGATTCTAGTAAACACTGAGTTTATGAAATAGGACAACACTAGTTAAAGCAGCTTTGAAAGAAATTCATATGGGCAGGTTATCTTTGGTGTATGAAATTCTAAGTACTTCTAGCTTAAGTCCAAAGATGATATTGCAGGATATGGGGACATGCATATTGATTTGGCTTTTTAACTTGGACAACTATATCCAATATATATGTAAACACACAAATTAAAAAAACAAACAAACTGCTTTTTCTGGATTGCATTGTGTATGCTCTATTTGTGCAGAAAGAGAAGCTCAGTCTTGTGCTAAAATGTCCTTTTTTTCCAGTTGATGAGAAAGTAGCTATTGAACTGATTCCAGTTCATATCTGTTCTTCATTTGTTCATGCCTAAATTAATCCTGTTGTATTTCCTAGAGAATCTGATATATGCACACATTCACGCACACATTCACACACACACACACACACAGAGAATGAAAATGAAGTAATTAATTAAATCTTTGATATACATTTTCTCCTTTAGTACATATTTTAGATGCATTACAGAGTTATATTCATTGCTTGCATGTCCAATATCTGATTAATGGATAAGTAAAGTCAACCAGAATTTGGAACTGGATCTCTTTAGAAGAGTTTAAGTCTTGATGGTTCATACTGATAATAGTAAGGAGAAGTGGGGGGCATTCAAGTCAGTTTTGACTCCTGTTGACTGTTTGGACAGTTCTCTGCCCTTTTCTTGGCAATATTTTCAGAAGCGGTATGCTATTGCCTTCTTTCTAGGTCTGAGAGAGAAAGACTGGTCCAAAGTCACACAGCTGGTTTTGTGCCTAAGGCAGAACTAGTCTCCTGGTTTCTAGCCAGGTGCTTTAAACTACTATACCAAACCTGCTGTCAATCATAAAGGTACTTCCAAACTAATCAGAAAACAAGGTATTTAGAGGATGGAAAAGTACAGCCAGCTAATTTAGAACTGGGAGTGTCAGTGAACTAGTGGCCAGCATTGATGATTCAAATTAAGTGACATATCTGAATATTAGTTCAAAACTCGTATCAGACTGGCTGAAGAAATGTAAGCCATTTTTCAAATACGGCCATACACATTACTTATAACTATTAAAACTAGAGGTCAGCCAAGTGTGGAGAATACCATTCAAATCTCATTTTTTTCAACAGCATAATAGCTGGTATCCAGAGCTACAACTGCTCCTGGAAAACAAGGGTTTTATAGTACCTCCAAAATGTCCTTAGTTGGAGTTACTTTCCAGGACATTAACTGTCTTCTGAAAGGCAAATCCAGTTAATGTGTCCTCTGAGTCTTGTTATTTCTGATCCAGTCTAACCCTAATTGCAGATATACTTTCTCAAGGACCATGCTGTCTTCCTGAATCTAATACAAAAGAGAAATAGAATTTAGGAAAGAAAGCACACTGTTAATTACTTTTCCCAGTAGTTTTGGCATGAAGAATGCATATGCTTAGGGTTAAAATGGTTAACCCTAACTGATCAGGGAGTGTTCATTTACTGATGAATGCCATTATCAGTCTCAGGAGTTCCTATAAGTATAGAAGCTGGAAGGACTGAACTTGTTATTTCTGCTTTTACTTTACTAGTTGAAATCATGGAAACTGGGAAACCATAACTCTTCTCAACAAGGTTTGCACTGTGAAATTCCACAATATTTATTTTTGTTAGACATGCTATTACATTAGCTGCCAGGTTCCATCACTGGGGATTTGGGGGTGATATGTTGTCAGTATGCCAATGACACCATCAGCATTATTCTATTTTCATCTGAAACAGTGGTGCCACTTTCACTTGGGCCAGAGATACTGATGGTCCTAATAACATCAAGTAAACAAGTTCATTCTAAAATAAAGGGGATCTAAAGAGTATATTTTATTTTCTGAACCACACTTTTTTTTAAAGTGAAAGTATACTGCTTATGGTTGTTTGGTTATTTTTATTTGGGGGGATCTGGCAATATTATTCTACCACCACCACCACCCCCAACAAAATGGCAGGAAATTCTGAATGATGGCCCATTTAACAAGAGTGACATTCTGTCTTATTACTCATCAAATTAAGAAGCAGAATGTATCAGAAGCAGCATCCCATTCAGTAATAGGATCAACAGAGGAATAAGGGAATATGCTAAGTTAAAAGAAGTTTTCCATAATCTTGCTAAAGTGGGAGTAGGGAAGACTAGCTGAGGCTGCATTTGTTTTGAAATATAATCACATTCTTTTTTAGCCTGGAAAAAAAAATACAAAGAATCCTGGCAAATTGTATAACCTTTAAAAAAAAAATCCTTCTGATGCCTTGTCATTCATTTTTGTACATGTTGCCTGGTGCAGTTACTTAAATTATAAAAATTTCCAAGATAGAAACTAGAAGCTTAACCCTTTTCTCTTCTCTACAAGCTGAGGAACCTACAGTAACAACTTTTTTATATGGGTAAAGACAAATCACTGCATATTAATCTTTGAGTTAGTTGCATGGCAGGATTGAAAGATATTTCCATCTCTTTATATTTTTTAAAGATGGAAAGTCCATTTAAGAATCTGGCTTCTTTCAGTCTATCAGTATCTATTTTTCTGAAACTAATACTAATATATGGATTATATAGCATATTTATCTGGAATCATAACTCTGGTGGACTATTCTCCTGAAAACCATACTTACGTTTTGTTTGTTTGTTTGTTTGTTTTTTGGTGCAGTATTTTTTCCCAGCCATGTCTTTTGTTAAAACAAAGTTTGGACAATCTCAGATTCTACTTTCAAAATGAATCATTACATAAAATTATACTGAGGAGGCAAAGCTTTGCATTTCTTGGGCTGCTATTAAGTGAACCTTGATTCACTGATAACTCATATCTTAATATGTCAAAGAGGCAAAAATGGAACAAAAGAATTTGTCCTTATTTAAGTTTTACAGTAGGGAAATGATATTCTCTTTTACTCAGTTTCTTATTTATTTTATTTTATTGTTTAGCCTTAAGTGCATTTTGTCTCATTTCTCTTTCAGTCTGCATTAAAAAAAAAGTTAAAGGTTGGCATAGAAATTGTTCCATATCACTTTTTATGATTGTGTGCTTTCCTGGAGTATAAAATGGCCAGAAAAGGACCAGTGTTGCTTGATAGGATTGCAGGTCCAGGTTGTACTGGTTTGCATGCTTACTTAGAAGTAAATCCCAGTTAATGTATTTATTTATTTATCAAATTTATATGGCCACCCATCTCACACAAGGTGACTCTAGGTGGCATACAGTAAAATCAACAATTAAAACATTACAAAAACCACTTCAAACAATTAAATTAATTAAACATAAATAAGAACAAGATTGCAAGAAGGTTAAAATCAGAATGTTACATTTGATGCAGCCAATGCAAGGGCTCCCTACTGCCAGGGGATCCCCAGATCTGTTGAAAAAAAACCACATTTTGAGGGCTTTCTGGAAAGCTATAAGGGTTGAAACTAACCTAACCCCAGGGGAGATGATATTCCAAAGGGCGGTGCCATGGCAGAAAAGTCTCATCTCCTAGGTCCCTCAGATGGAACTCCTTAGCAATATGTCTCTCCTGCCAGACCTGATGGGATGTGTAGATGTAATCATGGAGAGGTCATCCCTCAGATAACCTGTCCCTATGCGATGTAGGGCTTTAAAGGTCAAAAACAGCACCTTGAATTAGACCCAGAAGCAAACTGGTAACCAATGCAGCTCACGGAGCAGAGGTATAAGGTGTGTCCTTCTAGGGACACACACAACTGCCCATACCACTGCATTTTTCAAGAGCTGAAGCTTCCAGATACTCCTCATGGGCAGCCCCATCTACAACATGTTACAGTAGAGCTACAGACAAATATCAACCCAAGCATGGGAATTCCTGGGAATCATCATGAGGTTAATCCTCAAAGGCCATACAGCTGATTTCCATCTTAACAGCCTTTCAAAATTATGCCAAGGGGCATGCCAAGTGGACTCCAGTGGGAGGATGTAGTTCCACAAGGTGGAATCCACCATGGAGAAAAATTGACTCTTGGGACCCACTCTCCTTACTTTAAATATATGGGGGACACAGAGCATCCCTAGCTGGGACAAGGACACAAAATGGGCTCATTCCACATGGAGGATAAAGTCCTAAAGGTCCCTAGAAGCTGAGATTTTAAAAGAGGAAGGGACAATAATGTTCTCATGCAACTCAAAACATATTCATTCATTTATCTGATAATTTATATTAATCACCACATTTGCATTTTTTAACAATCCCAGAGAAGGGAATTTAGCTGCAGTTTGTGATTCACTGAAAGTCTACCTGATTTTGACAAATTAATTTCACAACTTAATTATGCCTCCTTTCTTTCTGCTTTATTCCAAATGCTACACCTCATTCCTGTGACATATTGTCTAATGATTCTGGTGGTACAGCAATAATATTAATCCCATTAACTCCTTACAGAAATACAAACATTGCTTTCCTCATATAGGAAATGAAATGATTATGAGATGAGTATAAAATAGTCTTTGCTGCATTTACACATTATTTGGAGAGTTCAGGGGTTGTGTATATACAGTAACCCATGATTAGAAAATTAGTGAAGGCTTGAATGGCTTAGGGCAATGAGATTCTCTCCTTTGACATAGGATGTAGTATGTATAACAGAAACCTGATGTAATGAATATAGGTAATGAGCTACAGTCATTTCCAGATACAAATTCATTAGGAAGGAGAAAGAAAAGTATACTGACAGCAGTATCACATAGGATGCCAAACAGTGCATGAAAAGTAATTTCTCTTTTGAATGTAGCTTGACTCTTGGGGATTTCATGGGCACAGCTATGATGCAAGTAGTCATCTGCTGGGATTGTTCTTCCTTCCCAAACTCATTTGTGGTCTCCCAACCATTTACTAACCAAACCCAACCCTACTTAGCATTCAAGCCTTTAAGTCTATCTCAGAAAGGATGGGTCCTTGAACAGAATCACTGCTATTTCCTTGATCACCTTGATTGACCAAACTGTCACCGGACAGAGTCCTGCTGGTAGCAACTCACTTTCCATTCATCTTGAATCCTGGCTTTTCTTCTCCAGGTTTGGCCAAAGTCCTTGACTATTGGATCTTCTCATCTCTTTGGAGGTCAGCTGATAGGTCTTTTTACTTCTCTTGGGTACCATTCAGCAACTGCTTTTGTCCAACGGCCATCCAACATGCACACAATATGTCCTGCCCAGCGTAGCTTCTGTTTTCTATATTCAATGATGGCATCATTTATTCCACTTTGTGGAAATAATCTGGCTGCTTGAGATGTGGTCTCAGAGAGAAACTTTCAGCATGGATCTTTCCATAGCCCTTACTATTCTTGAAAGCTCTTCCTCTTCTGCCTTTGTTAGTGACCATGTTTCACTTCCATATAGCATTGCCGATAAGAGAATCAAATTAAAAAGATTAGCATGCAGTTTTCCATCAATCTTCTCCTTCTGTAAGATTTCCCTAATGGAGTTGTATCTATCTAGCCCATCCAGCTTTCTTTCTTCTGACCAGTTCTTATCTTTGATCATTGTTCGTTTTGATTAGCTGTCCCAGGTAGACATAGTGGTCAACGTCTTTGATAAGTTCATTCTGAAGCCTCATTTGGAATTTTGGAAGGTTCCCTGTCTGCATATATTTTGTTTTAGTGTGATTCATCTTTAGACCCACCTTTCTGCTTTTGGTGTCAAGTTGTCAAAGCATTTTTTGCAGCTTTCGAGCATCCTTTGCAATCAGTACAACACCGTCCGCAAATCTGAGATGGTTTATCTTCTCTCCACTTATATCAATTCTGTCTTCCCATTTCATTTTGTGCATGATATTTTCAAAAAAGTGTTGAAAAGTTTAGGTGAGATTGTATCGCCTTGCTTTACACCTTTCTCCACTGGTATTTGTATTTCGGTTTCAAAGAGAGTAATATTTGTGAAGCAGTTGGCATTGGCTTCTTTGAGCAGCACGATGTAGTCAGAGTTGATTCCTTGTTCACTGGTCACTTGTATTACTGCATTGACTTCAACAGTGTCAAATGCTTTTTCATAATCCAAATGCGATTGCAAGCAGAAATTTATATTCTCTCCACCATTTGATGAGCTGAGTAAGAGTGAATATATGATCAGTAGTACAGTCCTTGCTTCTGAAGCTGGCCTGCTTTCAGAGTTGTTGCTCATCTAAAGTTCTTCTAAGATGGTTTGTAATCACTTTCGTGAATAGCTTATAGACAGCCGATAATAAGCAAATCAGCCTATAATTTTTGAGATCTTTGCTATCTCCCCACTTGTACAGCAGGACTCTAGTAGACTCCTTCCAGCAGTCAGGAATTTTTTGCCTCTCTATGTATGTGGTGAAGCACTCCACCGGTGCTTTCCATAGTTCATGAGCTCCAACCCTCAGTATTTCCACTATTATATCATCTTTTCCTGGAGCTTTCCCCAGTATCATCTGATGGATGGCATGCCAAACTTCACTTATTAGAACAGGCAGTATATGCTCAGTCGTGGTGGTCAATGATGGCATTGGAATGTCCAAATGGGATGCAAACAAGTCCATGTACCATTCTTTGCAGATTTCCTCGACGTCTTGCTTTCCCATCTTTTCTTTTCTGTTATTATCTTTTAATGCTGCTATTGTTGTTTTATACAGTGCTATTTCCCATTTGCACTTTCTGATGCTGCTTTGCTTATTTGCTGCCTCAAGAAGTTTCTGCTCTCGGAATTTCTCCAGATCTTCTTTCAGTTTCCTCCATATTAATTTGCAGAGGAGAGAATATTCAACGTTATTTCAAGCAGTTCTAGTCATCTGTCTTTTCTTTTGAAGAAGCATTTTTGTCTCTTCTGAAATTCTTCCTTTTGTCTCTTTTGGCTTCATCGTTCTTGCTCCTTTAGCGCATTGCATCAGCTTCTCAGTGAAGTTGTTATAGCCTTCATTATGATTTTCTACCATGTTCCAATTCATCTATGAAATGCTTTCCTTCAAGACATTTACATCAAAAGAGATTTTGCTAACCACTTTTGATTTGCAAATCGTAGGATTTTCTTCTCAAGCTTTTCATCATTGTTTATTTATTTATTCAATTTGTATAGCCACACATCTCAAACCTGTGACTCTGGGCGGAGGACAGTCATAAGAACAATTAAACAGTTAAAACGCAATACAAAGTAGAAATTAAATACAAATAGCAGCCAAGAAATATTAAAATATATCGGTGTCAATATAGCCAGGAAATGGGGCTCTTCACACACTTGGGAACCTAGGCCCAGGCACATAGCCAGGTCTTCAAGGCCTTCCAAAAGTCCAACGGGGTTGGGGCCATCCTCATCACAGGAGTGAGGTTGTTCCAGAGGGCAGGCAATATGGCAGAAAAGGCACATCTACTGGTTCCAACGAGCCAACATTCTTTGGCTGATGGTACCCAGAAAACGTCCATCCTGCCAGACAGATTGGATGGATAGAAAAAACTGGGAGAAGATAGTCCCTCAGGTTACTCAGACTCAAGCCATGAAAGGCCTTAAAGGTGCCAATCAGCACCTTGAATTCCACCCAGAAACCCACTGGCAGCCAATGCGGCCCCCAAGGCAGTGGTGTTGCATGTGCCGAATAGCTGACACTATTTACAACCTGTGCAGCTGCATTCTGTACCAGCTGAAGCTTCCAAATGCTCTTCAAGGGCAGCGCCATGTGCAGCACATTGCAGTAGTCCAAATGTGAGGTCATGAGGGCATGAGTGGCAGTGAGCAGAGCTTCCCGTTCCAGGAATGGGCACAACTGGAGCACAACCAGAAGGTGTGCAAAGGCCCTTTTAGCCATGGCTACCACCTGCTCTTCCAGCAGGAGCTGTAAGTCCAAGAGGACCCCCAGATTGTGCAGTGGGTCCATCTGAGGCAGTGCCACCCCATCAAGGACCAGAAGTGGAAAAACCTTAGTACTGGAAGGCCCAAGCACTCAAAGTCACTCAGTCTTGTTTGGGTTGAGTTAAAGCTCATTGCACCCCATCCAGGCCCCTACAGCTCCAGGCACTGAGTTACAGCTCCAGGCACTGAGACGGGATGTCCATGGCATCAATCAGGCAGCCCGGGGTGGAGATATGAAGCTGGATATCATCAGCATACTGATGATACCTCACCCCAAACTGTCAGATCACCTCACCCAGCAGCCTCATGTAAATGTTTAATAAGAGGGGTGAGAGAAACGAGCCCTGTGGCACTCCACAAAGCAGGAGCTGTGGGCTGGACCTCTCCCCTCCTATCAACACTGACTGGAACTGACTGCAGAGTAAGGAGGAGAACCAGCAGAACATCATGCTGCCCACCCCCAACTCCCAAATCTGGTCTGGAAGGATACCATGATCAACGGTACTGCAGGCCACTGAGAGTTCAAGAAAAAAAAGGACGGATACACTATCCCCATCCTGCTCCCTCCAGAGGTCATTCAAAAGCACAATCAATGATGTTTCAGTCCCCTATCCCAGCCTGAATCCTGACTGAAAAGGGTCCAGATAATCTGCCTCATCCAGAGCCCTTTGAAGCTGCTGTGTGACAACTTTCTCTACAACCTGCTCTAAAAAGGGAAGGTTGGAGACTGGATGAAAGCTGTCCAAATTAGTTGGGTTGAGCAATGGCCCCTTGAGGAGGGAGTGCACCACCACTCCCTTAAGAGCCAGCAGCATCACCCCCTCCCTCAAAGAGGAATTAACCACCACCCAGACTCAATCATGTGTCCTCTCCCGGGCAGCCTTGACCAGCCAGGTGGGGTACAGATCTAGCACAGAAATGGCTGAACTAACAGCTACAAGAACCCTGTCCACTTTCTCAGGTTTAACAGGCTTGAACTCCTCCAAGATAACCATGCAAGACTCAGCCCCCGTAACCTCCACTGGCCCTGTCTCAAGGCTGGAGTTCAATGCAGAGCAAATCTGAGCAACTTTATCTGCCAGATACTCAACATATTCCTCACAGCGACCCTGAAGATAGACCCCAGAATTACTGCCTCCAAGGAGGGTCCAGGTTGCCTGAAACAGGTCCACTGGGCAGCTATCTACAGACATGATAAGGGTGGAGAAATAATTATGTTTTGCCACCCTTACTGCCATAAAGTAGGCTCTAACCACAGTGCTAGCTTTTGTTTGATCATCTTTGCTCTTTGTCATTCGCCGGTGGCACTCTAGGTGTCTCTTAGCTCTCTTCAGCTCCCTTAGCTCTTCTGTATGCCACAGAGAGTTCTGGGAACCATGGGCACAGAAAGACCACTCAGGCATGATCTGGTCCAAAGCAGATTGTGCCCAAAGCCACTCTCCCTTTCAGGCACCCCACAAGGCTTTGGCCAGGCCATGTAGCAGACCTTCTGGAACAATCCTGAGCTCCCTCTGGAACCCAATAGGGTCCATCAGTTGCCTGGGGTGGGCCAATCTTATAGGCCTAGCCTCCCTGCAGAGGGAGTGGCACCAGAGAACTGGAGGCTTACCAGGGAGTAATCTGACCATGACAGGGGAGAAACCAGTATCTTCCCCAATTTCAGAATACCCTGCTACTGCTGTGACAGAAAAACCAGGTCAGGTGTATGACCACTATTATGAGTCGGTCCTTGGATGACTTGGGACAGGCCTATGGCTCTCATGGTGGCCATGAACTCCCAAGCTACCTCTGACCCTGCCCCCAGGGAAGGCAAGTTGAAGTCCCCCAAAACCATAAGCCTGGGGAACTCCACTGCCAACCCAGCCATGGAGTCAAGAAGCTCAGGCAGGGAGGTTGCTATGCAGCAGGGAGGTTAGTACAATACCATCAATCCCAAATGATCCATCTGTGATTCAATATTAATTATATTGTCTACTTAGACAAAATGGTTAATTGATGGTATTATCAAGGAATCTAATAAAGAAAAGATTTCCTTCAGAAAGTGGAAAACTTGCCAAAATGTGAAAATGAAAAACCCAAACTCTTGCATAAAAGAGTCAGAAAAAAATATTTCATTTTTAATATTAAGGTAACAATCATAATTTAAAAACAAGTAGTTGAATTGTTGGATGACAACAAGAATCAAAGGAAAATTGGAAATTGAAAAGAAGCTTAATTTTTGGATCCACTTTGTTACAGGAGATACCTATGCTTGAATAGATATTTTCAGGAAGTAAATCTGAATAGTTGAGACAAACAGTAGTGTCATAATGTTCTTAACACAGCTGAAAAAAAGAAATCATAATGGAAAAAAGTCCAAAATACATATCATCCATCCAAGAATTCATAAAGAATGTAAATGCAAATGCAAAAGTACTGATCTTATAAAAAAATCATATAACATATGCTTGAGATAAGCCTTTGAGCCAGACAACTGGAAAATAGCTAACATAAAGCTAACTTTAAAAAAAAGAAAGAAATACAGAGAAAATCCAGGAAAGTACAGGCTGGGATTGTTAATTTAATGACTATTTTGCATATATTGGTAAAAAGGATAATTAAAGATAAAATTGTGATGCATATAAATTAATGTATCTTGTATAGTAAGAATCAACATGGCTTTTACAGTGACGATCATTATTTTAATAATTTTTTAGAGTTTGCCAAAAGTATAAAATGTTTTTTAGGATAGCTGTGATCTGATCAAGTCCTTCACCAAAGGAGCCAAGAAAACAAGATGAATAAGATAAGATGTCCAGTAAATCATAAAACAAAAAATAGTTCTCATAATGTTAGGATGCTGGGGGGAGCACTGAGGTGGCCATGTTGCTGACAATATCAAATCATTCAAGATAGTTAAAACAAAGCAACACAAAATGATGTAGAACCCAAAGATCTCTCCAAATCAATGAAATGGGGTTTATAATAACAAATGAGATTCATTGGAAGAAAAACCATGCACATTTGAGCAAAACAAATACCTAGACACAAATCAGAACATAACTTAAAACCAATGATTTTCTGATTCTAGAGGGTTAAACTCAAGATCCGTTGTGACATATAATCTGATATTTTGTGTTCAAACTATTTAGGTTGAATAGTGCTTCAATGGTGAAGAATATTATGCAGTTTCAATAGTGTGAAGGTAATTTAATCTTTCCTTTTTGATTGTCTGATTATTTCACTTGTACTTCATCGTGGCAAATTAATCTTGCACCAAAATCCAGTTTTATCTGGCCTTCGTTTCAACTTGTGAACTTCTATTTGGGCACTGAGCACCATGGCATAACAACATAAAGATTACCCTGCATCTTGAAATGCTAGATCATGAACCACTGTCATCTGTGACTTTCCACATAGCAGAAGGTCAGTTGTTGGCAGAATGCTACTTTGAATGGCTTGCATGAAAAATATTCCAAAAAGTGTCTTGGAAATCAGGCTATGCAGCTGTGAGGGTTTAGTTAGAAGATTAAAGTAGCAGAGCTCAAACAGTCAGAGTTAAAAGAGTAACTTCCCGGGTCCCAGATGGCAACTATCTTCACATAGAATTTGCTGAAAATAGTTTATAAACTAATATCGCCAGGCCAATTATTCTGTTAATTTATAGAAATGTATGCGAATTGGTTCCTGTTATAGATATGAGCCAGCAGTAGTGATTTATATTTCACCAACAATGAAACTCTATCATATAGAGCACAATGATATTCATGTGTGCTAGTGGGACCCTTTCCTTTATGTGTAAGGAATGCCTAAGACCAAATAAAAGACTCAGACTCTAAATCAAGTTTAAGCTCTGGCTTTTATTTAGAATAGAATGCACACCAGCTGAGAGTGAGGGAAGCACGCCAAAAGTTGAGTTAAATAGTCTTGCGCCAAACAGTGCTCCACCCCCACACTCCCCAAGTGTGCCCCACGAGTTCCACGGAGTGACAGGCCATCAAGACTTGATAGGTGAGAGGTCGTCCAGCCCCATTCGCCCCGGGCATCGCCCTGTTTATCTTCCTGTGAGGTAATGGTCCATTACCGGGAGATTAGACCTCGATATTCCTCGAAAGCCCGGACGCACCCTTCCAAACCGCGCCCTGATCATTTCTTTGACAATGGTGTCAATGGTCGATTACCAGGTGATGAGACCTTGTTGTTCAATAGATCTCCCAAACCCATTACCTTCTTTGTCCGGTTTATCGCCCGCACCTCTCCAGTCATTGACACGCATCCGCGCTTTGTCATGCGAGCCGTTACGATGTCGCAAACATCGCAACGTGATCATGACATTATGGTTTTCACACTTAGCACAAGGGGATACTGTGCTCCCACTACATGTGACATTTCTTTAGTTGTTTCCCAAACAGTGATCCTGATGAGGCAGATTGAGTAGGATCTGAGCTGAGTGTTCAATAAACACTTCAATCTATCAGTAGGCTCTGAATATGAACATTTGCAGATTCATCTGCTTGCATCCATTCATGTCTCAGCCTTCTGGAATCTTCATGCAAAAGACAGAACCCATCTTTAATCCTGGAGAGTTGCTACTAGCTGGTAAAACAACCCTGAATTAGATTAGAATTAAATATTATTTATATATTTAATCAAGCAATTTCTAAGGCTACCCATTCACCAGCAACCCTGACTGGCTTACAAAGATTTAAAAACTCAGCTAAAAGATCATAACAATAAAACACACTTCTGCTGGGAAAGTAAAACAAAATCAAACATTGCAGTCACAAACTGTCTTAGGCCAGAGTCTATAGGAAGACCAGGGTCTTAAATGCCTTTTTGATAGCCAGCAGGGTTGGGGCTATATGGAATTCAAGGAGGTGCTTCTGTCTTCCAAAGGGTAGATGTGGCAACAAAGAAGGCACACCTCCTGTGTCTCATAAGGTGACATTGTTTAATTGATGGGACCTGGAGCATGCCAACCGTGTAAGATTTTATAAGACAGGTGAAGACCTTTGGAGTGAAGTAGTGCTACAAATATCCAGGCCTATGTCATAAAGTGTTTTATAGTTGACTATCAGCACCTTGAATTATACCCAGAAGCCCACTGGTAATGTGTGCAGCTCACAAAATAACAGTGTCACATCTGCATACAGAGGTGCACCCATAATTATTGTGCTGCTGTATCCTGGACCAGCAGTAGCTTCCAAGACAGGGCTGTGCACATTTGGAAAATGATTCAGACATTGCCAAGCATAGCCCATCTCTGCTATTTATTCATTAAAGAGGGCCAATCTTTTTCAGACTTCAATGAAAGTCTAAAAAAAGTGCCCTGTTTTAAGGAATCCGCTCAATAAAATTAAGGCAACTATTAAATGAGAAACTCTCCCCCCCCCCCCCAAGACTGTGTAAGTAATTCTGTGAGTTGGGGAGTTTCTCAAGATCGTGCTATCAAATTTTAATGGCAAGCCATGGAATGGGCTTAACATCTCTATGGCACCTCTAGTTTTTTTTAACAATTCTCCTAAAGGTGATAAAGAATAGATGGAATTTTCTAGCCTCACCACTCTGATAATTGTTAAATCTTTAATTGCAAAACTTTAAAAAGTACAAAAATAAAAAGGTAACTATGCTTTGCTTGTCATATTTGTTTGCAATTGAAAAATATTATGACAAAATATTGCTTTTACATCCACAATTTATTTAATGTTACTTTGACATATCCTATCCTTTTAGTGCTTACATTATTGCTCATGTTTGGTTTTGTTTTGTTTTGTTTTGTTTTTCCCCTTTGCCTGTTGCTAAATTAAGTGTAGAATATTCTGCTTTTGTTTTTAAGAAATGATAGGTTTGAGAACTTGGAATTCGCATTATGTATTGACCTGAAAAAAAGAATGTATATTTAAAAAATCATATAGAACTAATTCCGTATATGTAAGGATGGAAATCTGTGGCCATCCAGATTCTCTCCTTGACTCTTGGCCTTGTTCACAGGGGCCAAACATGCAGCAATACCATCAGTCTTGAGTATTGGCAAAAAAATATTTTTGAATAATTTTCTTGCTGATATTAGATGCCAACACATTAGGCCTGGCCCCTGGCAATTCTGTGGAAAAAATGCTCACCTTTTTCAGTAGAAACTTGTAGCTTTTCCAGGGATGTCTAGTAATCTCTTCGATCTATCTACTTTATTCTGTTGTCTTCCCCTTGTTCTGTTTCCCACAACTTGACAAGCACAGTGCTTGTTTTTGTTTTAGTAGCCCCTCATTCATTCATTCATTCAATTTCATCATATATCTAGCCTATGTAAGTGTCTGTTTCCTGACTACCATATTAATGAAGCATGCTGGCTGAAAAATTCTGGGAGTTGAAGTCCATACATCTTGAAGCTGCCAAAGTTGAGAAACAGTGGTCTAGAATGATGTACAATGATAGAATCATTAAATTGTAAGCTTTGGAGATGCGATAAGATATCCAGACAGTGAAACCTTTTGACCTTTCAACCTAACTCCTTATGGATTCTTGGACCACGAGGAACCATATACTCTCATAATAGGTCTTCCTTCTTTTAACTGATAAATGTGCATTTTGTTTTATCAGACATGGTGATTTTATTTTTGTTCTTTTTATCAGAAACTTTAAAAACAGTATTTTTTTAAAAAAAGATGTATATTCTATGCCTATCCTTTCCACGTTAAATTACGTTATTATAACCTTGACAGTATGACAGAAATAATCTGTATTTTCACTAATAGCAATACTAAATAAAATATTTTCTTTCCAGATCCGTTACTATTCCATTATCCTTTATTATTCTTATTCTTATTACTACTACTCAGCAAATGGTTGTAACTTAGGGTCAATTCGAACTTTATTCCAAAGCATAAGAATTGTCCAAATATCACTATCAAATATATGGTTAAAACTTTATTTTCAGCCAAAAGCCAGCAAAACAAACTTAGAAAGAAATATAAAAATCAAGCAAAGTTTATATGGGTAAAACTTGATCTTTAGCAAGCATCTTCTGTCACATTCTTGAAGCTTAGTAGCAAAACTTGGTGCCATTATTTATTTTTATTCCGCCTTTATTATTATTTTTTTATTTATATATAAATAACTCAAGGCAGGGACTTACCTAATATTCCTTCCTCCTCCATTTTCCCCACAACAACAACCCTGTGAGGTGAGTTGGGCTGAGAGAGAATGACTGGCCCAAGGTCACCCAGCTGGCTTTCGTGCCTAAGGCAGGACTAGAACTCACAGTCTCCTAGTTTCTAGCCCAGCACCTTAACCACTAGACCAAACTGGCTCTCTTAGAAGTAACCTGAAAGTTTTTGTCGCTACATCTGTCTGCCTAGAATTTTTAGAAAGAGAGAATTAAATTTTGATGTAAACACAAATAAAATTTATAGTTGAGAAGCACATCTGTGATAATTTCAACTTCCTCCGTGCTACAAGGACAGTTAATATATCTGTGGTTCCAAACAAAGCTGTTTTGGGGTAAACTAATTATGAGGTCAAATAATTCCTATTTTATCAGTTGTTATAGCTTCTAAAACTCCAATGAAGTCAAAACAGTCTTTATAATACTCCAATAATTATGGAACTGCCTTTACCAGTTTATTCTATAACCTCTGCATTTTAGTTGTCAAGTCCCAAATACTTGGAACTGGAAAAGGAACTGGGAAATATCATTTGATATTGTCACATCTATAGGTAAAACTTGCTTTTCTTCAATTAGCGTGGTGTCCAGAATGTTGTGTTCTAGATGTTGGCCCATCTGAATTCAGAAATCCCATTTTTTTTTTTTCCATGACCATTTTGGAATACTCTTTTCAACATTCTGATGATATCATTACTTTGGGGCAAAAATCCACACTTTTTGCATACATTCCAATGCATCATTTTTACCACATGATCATGTCTTGTTTTATAATGTGTCTGGGCAATTTTGCCAGAGGTGCTAATTATGTGGTCAATCGTCTTGCCTTTCTCTTTGCATAAACTACATTTGCTCCAGTTTTTTAATATTTTCATTTTTATAGCATTTATTGCTAAGGTTCGTCCTCATGTTGCAGATATGAAGCCTTTCATTTCCTTCTTCATGGATCCAATCTGAAGCTATTGATAAATTTTACTACATGATGATTATGATTATGATTTATTAATTTTTTATGCCGCCTGACTCCCAGCAACTCTGGCTGATTTATTTACCTTGCCTTCAATTTCTTTCAGGAATCATGATATGAAGTTGATGTCTAAAGAGAAACTGATGTCCACATTTGAATCCTTTCCAATTCAAAAGCGATAACAGTAATTGTCTGCAACTAGTACCTGCCAGTATCTAGCTTTCTGAAAAGCCAAATCTCTGGCTACAAAATGAAGCCAGGAGGACTGATTGAAAACAAGATCTAAGCTGATTCTTTTTGGGGTTTTTTTTAGTCCTTAACCTTTGCAATAAGCTATGTCTTTGAATTTCAAGAAATCTAAAGAAATTGAGCAATTGCTCTCTGATAAGAGTTGCACTGAAGGATTTTCCTGAGGCTCTGATGACTGAAGGTCCAATAAACTGACCAAAGACCATGAGCCCCAAAAGGGCACTGAGGATGGATCAGCTGGAGGCTAATATGCAAGGGAAAAGGTCAGCCAGCTCTGGGGAAACCAAACTGTCCCTATCTTTCTGCTCAGCAGCTGAGAAACTCCTGAGGCCAAGTAGTGCTTGCCTGCTTGTACTATTTTAATATCTCCATTCCATTTCTATTTTTATGAATGGCTTAGCCTCAAGTGAATACATTGGTGTCTGCCCACATCAGGGCTAAATGAGGGATGGAGAAAGTTTGGTCCACTGATCCATTCCCTTTGAACTACTACTTTTTTTAAAGAAAGTTAAAGAGGAAATAACAGTCCAAGCAATAATGTTTTAAAAGTTTCCTGAGGGACAGACAGATACTTCATTTGCCAATCATATTGTACTTTCTTGATTGCCAGAATATTGGGTGATAATTTTCTAGATGCTAAAACAGCTTTTATATGTGTTTACATACCAGTCCAATGCATCCCATTTTTTGCATTGGTTTTTCTTTCTTCTTTTAAGTACACACATTAAAATTTTCGTTTAGATATATATTTAAATGTTGTTTAGAACCTTTTGTTCTCTCAAGCTGCACAGGTTTAAATGCATACACACACACACACACACACACACACACATGAGGAAGAGTGGTCTATTGGTTAAAGTGCTAGTCTAGGAGCTTGGAGACCCAGATTCTGGTCCTCCCTTTGGTATGGAAACTGGCTGGGTAACTTTGGGCCAGTCACTCTTTTTCAGCCCTAAACTAGGAAGTAAGTGTGTGTGTGTGTGTGTGTGTGTGTGTCCCCATCCATCCATCCATCCATCCATTTTCTACCCTTCACTGGACCAGCATAGCAGCTTACAGTCCCAACCTTTCCATAAAGAAAGTCCTGCAGTTAATTGATCAGACTCATATGTACATACAGAGATGGAGGGAGGCATAGAGAGGACTACTCAAACGTGTCCGGTAAGTATGAAAGCAATGGGAAAGTAAGCTCGGATCTGCTCATTAGTGCAGGAATTGTGGAACAGGCTAGTTCATGTTGGAATCCACCAGAATTGTATTTCTCAGGAATCCCTAAATCTGGATTCTTCTTTTTAAACTCCCAATTGCACAGCTAACTCAGGGTGCTGGCTGAGTTTGTGGCAAGCCACCATATCCAGCTGATAGATAAATTCCAATTGTCCAGAATATATATATATATATATATATATATATATATATATATATAGAGAGAGAGAGAGAGAGAGAGAGAGAGATGTTTATTAGATTAATATCCTGTCTTTTCCCCCAGAGGTCAAGCTGGCTTACGAGGGATATCTCCGTAAATTTCTATCTCCAGGGCAACCATAAAAGGCAGGTTGGACAAAGACAATGAATACTTATATATTCCAATGTTATTTTCCACAGAAACGCCTGAGGAAGTAACTGTTTGTGTATATAAAATTGAACAGAACAGAACTTTCTGAATATTGTTAATATTTGGATATGGATTTGCTAAGTAAACAGGAAGAAGGAAGGAAGGAAGGAAGGAAGGAAGGAAGGAAGGAAGGAAGGAAGGGAGTCAAGACTATGAAATACTCTTTGTTCAAAATACTATTTTATGATAGGTAATTACCTAAACAATAATGTTGATTCCAATCATCCTCATTTTTTATGTTTTTATATTTTTAAGTTTGTGAAAGAGTCCCAAATTAATTTGATTAGATATATTTCTAATGTGTGAATTTTGCACCTGAACAGGAGTAATAATCACATTTAATCTGGGTCTGAAAAAATGATTCACAATTTCATTTTCAGATTGTTGAGAAAGCAAAGCCAGAAAAAAAAATTGAGTGGGTGCTGTTCTGTCCCATTATACTTGAATTAAATTAATTCTATTTATGGCAAACTTGAGTTCACTGTGGTTGTTTTATAGCTATATCAGACTTTATTTCAACCTACAAACAGCTCCAAGTATGCCAGCTCAAAGGATATCATTCAAATGATGTCAACATTTCCTTGACATCTGCTTAGGTGAAGTGGATATCTACTGTAAGGGAGGCTAGGCGTGTCAAGCATATGGTGCAGTCTTGTTCCTATAGAAGCCTCCTTGTGTATAGCTCTATATGCAAGGGCTCTTTTCCTATGACAGCCGTAGGGGACATATACAAATTCCTGAGAGACACTAAGATTGTGTGGCTGAAGCCAGAAGTGGTGTTATTCAGGACTGTTCATGGTAAGATATATGCCCTTCTATATTACTTGAATAGTTGTGCTGAAATCCAGAAGTGGCCATGTTGCAAAGGCAAACATGTACTCTCTAATTAAAGAGGCATTTTCAATCTCTTGTAGGATGTACAACTTAATGGAAATGAAAGTGAGTAGCACCAGCAGTGCAGTGCAATGTAAGCATATTGTCCAGCTTCAAGAAACAATGTCCATGTCCCCTACCTGGACAAACTTTTATGAGATCATTTCTATTTTGACTGTGGTGACCAGGAATGTTAGCAATCCTTTCAGTTAATATTGAAGTTGGTAACTTTATCGACTCCACATATGTCAAATATCTATCTGCAACATCTGGCCATTAAGCTGTTTAATCTCGCTAGAGAAATGTTGGTTCAAATCCATGACAAACTATCATATACAAAATGTCCAAGCCAGATGTCTTTCATCTTCTGTATCTTTTGATGCTGGTCATATATTCTTATTGCTCAACTTTCAGCACATGCTTCATTCATGCTCTTTTGCCCACTTGTCTTTGGACTGACACTTGTAGAAGAACGAAGTAGGGCTTGAATGGAGTAAATATGAATTTGAAATGTAAAAAGTACTGGAGGATGTTCCATCTGTTTCCACTAAAAGAAACAGAACAATTAAAAGCAAGCAAGCAAGCAAACAAACTATAACAGAGTCATGGCAGCTGAGTCACAATCAATACTTTTACTTTGGATTTTCCTCATTCCTTTCTTCATATAGGCAATGAATGCCAGCTTCCAGAGATCTTTGGGGTTGGTAGAGCAGGATGGGGACTATTTCAGTCAGGCACTAAACTGGAAAGGGCTACAGAGTTCAAGCACTTACAGTTCTGCTGGCTGAGTGATCTAGTGCTTTTGTGCAGTACTGATTGACCACCCACATAGGGCTCTTTAGGGAGCCAACAGTAGATGATGATGATGATGATGACGATGATGATGATGATGATGATGATGATGATGGATAAAACTGTTCAGGTGCCAGAGAGAAAAGGTTGTGTTGTATACAGGAGATAAAGGGAAGAATGTTGATGGCAGTGATACAGCAGCATCAATGGCATTAGGAAAAAAAAAGTGCTGACAAGCAGCAGTGCTACAGTCCAGTCCAGACTACTGGCAATAGGATGAAGCCCAGGCATTGACTGAAAAAGACCAAAGTGCTTGCTGTGGAATTCCAGGCCACTGGCAGAGTGCTGGAAACCATTCCACAGAGACTTGAGACCCTAGAAACACTGGAGGCAGGGCTTAAAGACCACTGCCAGGCCAGGATAGCAGCAGAAAGGGAACTATCCAATTTTTAATATGGAACCCTTCATGAACACCTAGCACCAACCTCAGCTCCAAGGACTGCTACATAACATTATCTAAGGTCATAAGGCAAGGCAAAGGAGGGCAGTGTAATGTAATAAGTAGCCCTGTGAGTTTTGTAATACAAGAAAAAAAGAGATAAAGAGCTATCTTATATACAGTATATTTCTATATATATATAGAAAAAATATATAAGATAGTAGAGCCATAGGTTATGAGATAAAATTATAAGAATAAGACATAGTTGTCTAGACATAGGTACATGTAGGAGATTCCTCCTCCCCCCTCCTCCTCCTCCTCCTCCTCCTCCTCCTCCTTCTCCTTCTCCTTCTCCTTCTCCTTCCATAAACAAACCTATTATTTACCTTCTTAAATGGAAGTGTCCACAGAAGACTGTTGGTACAACCTTGTTTACCTTAGGTCACTCTCTAGCTTTTAAAAAATGTTGTCAATCTCTTCAAAGATAATTCTTCTATCTACTAATCTACTGTCCTAATCAAGGAAGGGAGGGGGTACAAGTTTATAGAAAAGTCTAGGCTGTGGATTTATTGAGGGGAAAATGTTTTAGATTGGTTGACTTGGAGTATCTTTTGAGTGAAAGCTAGAACCTGCTGCCCTCTTATTTACATATGCCAATGCTCTGAGACACTGGTATTTGGTATTTGGCCAAGAATACAGACACAGAAATACACACATGTTACTTAGGATTCCTACTACTATGAGGAAACTTGCAAAGTGACCAAGTTCTTTCAAGTAGCAATCTGGATTTTTTGTTTTCCTTCTGCAGATTGTAATATTTGATTGTATGCATTGCTACGCATGGATTGATTGTCAGTGACTTGGAAAAGATGGAGCAGGAAAACTCAACTCCTCAAATTTGCTCAAAATATAATGGCAGAGAAATTTAATGTTCATCTATAATTTACTTAGGAAATGACACACATAAATTTCCCAGTGACTGCTCTCACACATCTTATAGTGGAAATCTAGAGCAAAACCTCAGATCAATCTAAACTATATGTAATCTTCTAAGCAAGCAGATGGGCCTTAGGCCATTTAGTGCATTATCAGTAACAGCCAGCATCTTGAATTGAGCCAAGAAGTAAACTAGGAATGAGTGCAACTGCTGCAAAGCAAGTGCAATACAGCCTTATAGCACTGCCACAGGGAGAACTTGGGTTCTTTGGCAGCTGGATGTCTTTTTACCATTAATGAGGGCAATCCCAACACAACAGAGATGGTAGATGCTTTTATGATTCTTCTATTATATATAACTATTTACAGCAAGTAGGAACTTCTGTGTACAAAAGTGTCAGTTTCTCCCAGCCTCTATCTAAGGGCTATTCACTAATAACCACGTGCTCCATAGCTAAGCTACTAGCTGCCCCCCTCCCCCTCTCTCCCCCTTCAGTTTCTCACTGAGAGATAGGAGGGGAATCTGCTGAATTACTGAGGCGTGGCTGCAGCATGTCTTGCCTTCTTGGATCTCATCAGTCAACCCTCTATGTAGTTCTTGAGTGATGCACTCTAAAGGTTCCAGTGTCTGTCTGCAGACAGCCATCTCCCTCTCTTCCCATCTGCCTTGGGTTCTGTGTGTAGTTCATTCTTCTATCTGAGGTTTCACTTTCTTTCTGCCAGAGGAAGCCTCCCATTGATTTCTTTACCATCATGTCCTTCCTGGGGCCAGGAAATTTGACCACACAAATGAATTATCCCACATGCTTGCTATGATGTGTCTCTTCAGCCAAAATGTTTAACACAGTCTCTCCAGCAGCATGTTCTGCAATACTTGCTAAAATGTGACAACATATCTCTCCATTTCTGTCTTCTCTTCTTCTGTTTTCCCTGTTTGCAGGTCAGACTAACAACATATCCCCCAGCAATTGCGCTAGTGGTTCCCCCCTCAAGCTGTAGTCCCTAACACCTATATATAAGGCTTGACCAATGGGGATGTGCCTACATCTGTCCCACAACAGTCCTGGTTAGTAGCCAGGTCAGCTTATCAGCCCTTGTGACAGTACAGCTGCATTCCAAGGCCACTCACGCCAGCACCACAGCAGCCAAGCTAGGGCACTAAAATCCATATGCCACATATATCAGACAGCTGTGTGGTTTATACATTCACCACCAGCTGGAGTTTCCAAGTATTCATCAAGGGCAGCTCTACAAAAATAATGTAAGCATGAATAGATTAAACTATATATTATATCCAAATCCTTTATTCCTTAAAAAGATCATGTCTGATAGAAGATTAGGCCACTGCTTTAATCTGATGATCTAGATTTGTGCTATATTTTCACAAGATGGGTCATGGATACACAGACTAACCACTATGCTATCTAGCCGCTTATATTAAAATATTTCTTCGTCTTTTGATAAAAATACTCATACTGTTTGCATTAATCATACCTAAATTTATAATTAAATATATTTTACTAATTCAAATAATTAAAATTTAATACAACAAATGTTTCCTAAGTGTAATAGTGGAAAAAAAACACAGTGATCCAGGGTCATTTAAAATAATCAATTTAGATTTGTTTTAATTTAAAATGGCATAATAACAGGGTTTCTAGATATTCCTTTCATTAGATTAAAGGTTCTCTTCAGAAAGTGAATATGCTGGCATTCTTTTTCTCTTTTCACAGTGTGTTCATAATTGCATTTTCTTTAAAAAAAATAACAGTAGAGCAAATTTACAAAGTAAAATCACATCTTTTGAATATTATAATTTTCATTATAGCTCACTATTTTCTTTTCAGCAATAAAATATATATTTCAAATCACATATTTCAGTGAAAAAAATTCTTGAGTCTTGAACAGGAAAACTTTATAGTGGATTGTGCCTTCTCTCTAACTCCAGGAGAAGAAAAAAAAAAAAAAACTGGGTTAACATTAGCTTTCAGCTATGGAATTTATGCATTCTACAAACTCTTAATATGGTACTTTGAAGAAGAAACCATCTCCTAATGTTTCATTTGTGAACATTTTTGTAAACATGGTATTTATGTACCAAATTAAGAGAGCTATGATACTCATCAGCTTGGAACCTGCACATATTCTGTAAGCAGTGTAATCTTTGGACCCGTAGGTAATAATGAGCACTTAACAGGATGGAGTTTTAACATAATTACATTAAATAACAAGCAGTAAATTTCTATTGATATATATTCAGAAATATCTACTTGTATTGAATGTCTATCTTGTGGCACCATAACTAGGCACCAAGTTCTTTATACTTACCCAAAATTATTTTATATTTGGGGAGAATCTCTCTCTCTCTCTCTCATCTCCATCTCCATCTCCATCTCCATCTCCATCTCCATCTCCATCTCCATCTCCATCATCTCCATCTCCATCTCCATCTCCATCTCCATCTCCATCTCCATCTCTCTGTCTCTGTCTCTATCTCGATATTAATTCCATTCAAAGACACAGTCAAGAACATTCATCAATGTCTTCATGACTGCATAATTCAGTGATCAGAACAAACTATGGCATGTCCCTTAGGAAGTGAATATTGAAAGTTTTCCAAGCAGTTCCATGGTAGGATGAAAACTACCTGGAACAAAATCTTTCCAAGGGGGTGGGGGGATCTGTAATTGGATTGGGTGGGGGTTATATTTACTTTCTAAACTTTATCAGGTGCCCAAGAGTCTCTTTGATCCTTTTTTATGTAAAAAGAAAAATAAAATCCTGGTGCATTTACAGTAGTACTGGAATCTTTAAGGAGCAGTATTGTATGGTTAAGGAATTATTTTTAAATAAGAAATGCACAGAAGTGGAAGAAGACAATAGAATAGGAAGGACAAGAGACCTCTTCCAGAAAATTAGAAACATCGGAGGTAAATTCCAGGCAAAAATGGGTATGATCAAAAACAAAGATGGCAAGGACCTAACAGAAGAAGAAGAGATCAAGAAAAGGTGGCAAGAATATACGGAAGACCTGTATAAGAAGGATAACAATATCAGGGATAGCTTTGACGGTGTGGTCAGTGAGCTAGAGCCAGACATCCTGAAGAGTGAGGTTGAATGGGCCTTAAGAAGCATTGCTAATAACAAGGCAGCAGGAGACGATGGCATCCCAGCTGAACTGTTCAAAATCTTGCAAGATGATGCTGTCAAGGTAATGCATGCTATATGCCAGCAAATTTGGAAAATACAGGAATGGCCATCAGATTGGAAAAAAATCAACTTATATCCTCATACCAAAAAGGGAGAACACTAAAGAATGTTCAAACTATCGAACAGTGGCACTCATTTCACATGCCAGTAAGGTAATGCTCAAGATCTTGCAAGGTAGACTTCAGCAATTTATGGAGCGAGAATTGCCAGATGTACAAGCTGGGTTTAGAAAAGGCAGAGGAACTAGGGACCAAATTGCCAATATCCGCTGGATAATGGAAAAAGCCAGGTGTCAGGGCAGCCTCGCCTCGAATAAAACACGGGCTCACTTAGAGGGTCTAAGGATTTCCGGCTTTATTGAAACGGAATGCATGCAGAGAAAAAGATGGGAATACGTGAAGGGTGGCAGGGCATCCTGTTTATACCCCGGCGGCGGACCTTGTCCCCTTCCACCCCCTATTGTCCCCCCAAGCCAGGTCCGGATGGGGGATTAGCGTGGTAATGGGTTCGGTGATGGGTGATTCGGGCGATCTCCGATGATCCTCTTTGTCTTCTTGCCTTCGTCCGGTGCAGGTGCGTCCCCCCGGGGTAATGGGTGGGAGTTCCCTCAATCTGCGGATGGTCTCCAGGATGGTCTGAGGTGCCATTCTATTGTGCTGGTGATTTACTTGTGGGTTTGTGTGCTTAAGGGATGATGTGTGTGTTTAAGGGATTATGGTTCTCCCTTCCTCTTTCCTGATGTGCATGTTCTCCGTTGTGATGCACTTATGCTTTGCAATGGGGAACATGACACCAGGGAGTTTCAGAAAAACATCTATTTCTGTTTTATTGACTATTCTAAAGCCTTTGACTGTGTGGACCATAACAAATTGTGGCAAGTTCTTAGTGGTATGGGGATACCAAGTCATCTTGTATGCCTCCTGAAGAATCTGTATAACGACCAAGTAGCAACAGTAAGAACAGACCATGGAACAACGGACAGGTTTAAGATTGGGAAAGGAGTGTGACAGGGCTGTATACTCTCACCCTACCTATTCAACTTGTATGCAGAACACATCATGCGACATGCTGGGCTTGAGGAATCCAAGGCTGGAGTTAAAATCGCTGGAAGAAACATTAACAATCTCAGATATGCAGATGATACCACTTTGATGGCTGAAAGCGAAGAGGAACTGAGGAGCCTTATGATGAAGGTGAAAGAAGCAAGTGCAAAAGCTGGCTTGCAGCTAAACCTCAAAAAAACCAAGATTATGGCAACCAGCTTGATTGATAACTGGCAAATAGAGGAAGAAAATGTAGAAACAGTGAAAGACTTTGTATTTCTAGGTGCGAAGATTACTGCAGATGCTGACTGCAGTCAGGAAATCAGAAGATGCTTAATTCTTGGGAGAAGAGCAATGACAAATCTCGATAAAATAGTTAAGAGCAGAGACATCACACTGACAACAAAGGTCCACATAGTTAAAGCAATGGTGTTCCGCGTAGTAACATATGGCTGCGAGAGCTGGACCATAAGGAAGGCTGAGAGAAGGAAGATCGATGCTTTGGAACTGTGGTGTTGGAGGAAAATTCTGAGAGTGCCTTGGACTGCAAGAAGATCCAACCAGTCCATCCTCCAGGAAATAAAGCCAGACTGCTCACTTGAGGGAATGATATTAAAGGCAAAACTGAAATACTTTGGCCACATAATGAGAAGGCAGGACACCCTGGAGAAGATGCTGATGCTGGGGAGAGTGGAGGGCAAAAGGAAGAGGGGCCAGCCAAGGGCAAGGTGGATGGATGATATTCTAGAGGTGACAGACTCATCCCTGGGGGAGCTGGGAGTGTTGACGACCAACAGGAAGCTCTGGCATGGGCTGCTCCATGAAGTCACGAAGAGTCAGAAGCGACTGAATGAATAAATAACATTGTATGGTTATTCCATGAATAAAATCCTTCTGATATTTAGAAAGCCTAATCCTGCTGTAAGTATGCCATTTTTTAAAGAAAAGAAAAGAAAAAAATAAAAAGGAAGGAAGGAGGGAAAGAAGGAAGGAAGGAAACCACATAGTTTAGGAAGTAAGTGTGATTCTGTCTAAAAGGGTCTAAAAGAAAAAGTCAAATTTATTTCTATGTATTTTAATTAAAAGTAGAAGGCAAAGTTGCTAGATTGAAAATTTGTCCACCAAAATGGAAAGCTAGGACATAAGAACATACAAATAGTTCTGCTGGATTAGCCCAAGGCCTAATTTAGGCGCTGCATTCTTTTTTCAGCAGTAGCCAACAAGATATCCCTAAGCTGTTCATGAGCAGGAGGGGAAGACTAAGCCGCAGCATTGTTTCCTGAACTGATATTGGGAGGTAGGTATAACTAATAACCTGCAACAGACCTGTCCACTGTTAATTTATTTAACCCACTTTAAAGCTGTTCATGTTAGTACTAGGCTATCATTATGTCTTGTAGTAATGAATTCCAAATGTCAAACTGAAGAGACCAAGCCTTGGTCCACTAATACTTAATCCTGTCTTCAAAGCTTTCTTTCTGAGATATTTTAATGATATATAAATTCCACCTAGAAGTAATTAAATAATAATTAAATCTTAACCTAGACTAGTGTCTCAAAGGCAGCTCAGAAGGACACACAACCTGAAACAGAAGGACTAGTTGCCTGAAGTGAGAGAAGGACTAGACACTTATCTCTACAATTGCCTCTTAAATACTTCTGCCTGGCAACATTGTTTCCCTGCATCAGCATAATCATCACTTATTCTCCAAAAACTTTATTAACAACATTTTGAGTGATTCCTTAGAATGACATTCTGTTTGGGGGTACAGCAGCCACTATGACCACTCTGTAGTATATATTCTAAAATTTCTTCTGGAGTTATACAGTAAGCTACTCAAAAGATCTGTTCATCATTAGATGGAGTGAAATGGCTCTCTGGGTGGCAAATGGGTGGAACCAAAAGGGAGACTTGGGTCTAATTTACTGCCCATAGAGGTCTGCTCTCAGAAGCAGCTCCTTCATTTTGTCTAACAATAGGACTGGTCCTATACTTTGGGGACTTAATATGTACAATTGATGTATTAACCTACTGATAACTCAAGGATGAAAAGAGTGAATAATTACCAAAATAGCATTCCACTGAAGCCACTTATTCACAAGAATTGCTTTTTTGCTGAGCGGGTTGTTATGTTGTATCAAGGCAGAACTCAACAAAGGTGGAATGTTTGGTTGGTCATGTGAAATGAGATCTTTGGTCTAACAACTGTACTAGTTTTCATTGCTTTAGTCCCTTGTCACATTTGTTTCCAGTTCAATAAATTCACTGAACCTTTAAGTGGTGATCCTTTAAGTGGTGATATTGACTTAAACATTGGCATGAATATCCTTGAGCCCTGTCCTCATGTTACTGGAGTAAAAAGGTTTCCTAGTCCTGCTGGGACCAGTCTTGTCCCCTTTGGGTGGAATTAGATCTGCCGTTACTTGGATTTCATTACATTTTATATTTATATTTATTAACTATTGAAATTATTTATGATTTTATTGAATTTTAAATTGTTTTATTGCGAACCGCCCAGGGTCCCCCATGTGGGGGAGATGGGCAGTGATAAAAATATGATTTAAAAATTAAATAAATAAATAAACAAACATGAGTAGAAAGGCAAACTGTGGAGCAAACATTTAGTTCTATCCATAAAATTGTAAAACTCCCACAGTAGGGAGACTAATGAATTTGATAGATTCCCAATGTCCAGAGTCCTGGAAGAAGGTTCTATATTACATGAGAGTCTCATCAGTTCAAACAGTAGAACTTGTTATAGAAGTTCATTCAATGTGTCAGAGTCTAAAAGAAAAAGTCCAACTTGAAGCACGACCAAATCCATGAACCGTTTATGGGTGTTGCTACTTTGGTACATCAATGCTCCAACAGACTGCAAATTATATTTTAAGAGCACATGCCATTTGAACCCAAGAAGTAGGTAAAGACTTTCAAACACACATGCCTCCTCCATATTTGGAATTGCTGAACTTTATTTTGATCAAGTTGTTCTATCTTCAGAGTAACAGTTATCAACATTAGATATTAATTTTTACCAGAAAAAATACTGTATAAGCAAATAAATATGAATGAACAAAAAGATTATAGAATGGTTCTATGATTTTTTTTTTTAAATTATAAGTAAACATTTCAGAGAGAGTGCATTGGCAACTATATCAGAATCAATTGCCACCTTTATTGTACTTGTAGCAAATACCATGCCATACCAGAGTAGAAAATAGTTCATTTAAAAACAAACAAACAGCAATAAAGATCCTTCTGTATCATCATTCTGCATTGAGGAAAGGGAATGTAGGGATGCTACAGGAGTTTTATGATTGTTGTTGTTTATTTGTTCAGTCACTTCTGACTCTTCATGACTTCATGGATCAACCCACGTCAGAGCTTCCTGTTGGTTGTCACCACCCCCAGCTCCCCCAAGATTGAGTCCGTCACCTCTAGAATGTCATCCATCCATCTTGCCCTTGGTCGGCCCCTCTTCCTTTTGCCCTCCACTCTCCCTAGCATCAGCATCTTCTCCAGGCTGTCCTGTCTTCTCATTATGTGGCCAAAGTACTTCAGCTTTGCCTTTAATATCATTCCCTCAAGTGAGCAGTCTGGCTTTATCTCCTGGAGTATGAACTGGTTTGATCTTCTTGCAGTCCGAGGCACTCTCAGAATTTTCCTCCAACACCACAGTTCAAAAGCATCGATCTTCCTTCTCTCAGCCTTCCTTATGGTCCAGCTCTCGCAGCCATATGTTACTCTGGGGAACACCACTGCTTTAACTATGCCGACCTTTGTTGTTAGTGTGATGTCTCTGCTCTTAAATATTTTATTGAGATTTGTCATTGCTCTTCTCCCAAGAATTAAACCTCTTCTGATTTCCTGGCTGCAGTCAGCATCTGCAATAATCTTTGTGCCTTGAAATACAAAGTCTTTCACTGCTTCTATGTTTTCTTCCTCTATTTTTCAGTTATCATTCAAGCTGGTTGCCATAATCTTGGGTTTTTTGAAGTTTAACTGCAACCCAGCTTTTGCACTTCTTTCACCTTCATCATAAAGCTCCTCAGTTCTTCCTCTCTTTCAGCCATCAAAATGGTATCATCTGCATATCTGAGATTGTTAATGATAGACTGCATAAAACTTTGATTCTGACATTAAACTGAGACTGGAATCACTCATTCCAAATAAACTTGATAAATCTTACCAAACTGTTTTGGCATTTCAGCTAATAGAAAATTGAATAGAAAATTAAATTGAGCTGTGTGTGTGTGTGTGTGTGTTCGTGTGTGTGTGTATTACTGAATCAAATCTTCAGATCAAATCAAATTTCAAATTCAAATTAAATCTCATATGGTAATGCTGATTTTTTATAATGAAATTTTCAGCTAAGCTAACCCTAACTAATCAATGGATTTCACAACTCTTTTACTATTGTAATACAGTTTAAATGTATTAAATTCATTGATATATTTAGAAAGAATAAAGATCTATTTAAAATAAAGGTTGTGAATGTAATAAAATGAAACAAACTGAACCAAAAAGCATAACAAGATTTGTAGATATTTTTTTTATTAGTTTATGATTCTTTTCAAATGAATGTATTGGCATGCTTTGCTCCTGTTTTCATAGTAAATGTATAATTATTATTTAAAAAAAAATGGAATAACATTAATTAATTTATTGAAAAATTGAACTTCACCTTTCTAAGATAAAATTTGAAACCTCCTCCCTCCATGTATTTTATTTTGAAATATAATGTGAAACTGACATTTAATGGCACAGAATTATTTCCACATATTGGTTTTCTGAAAAAGAGGCAGGCCAAGTCTCTTTATGAATAAACATTTCACCGTATGCATTTTGTTGTTGGAATAGACTCATTAAAAGTGAATGTAAAATTGCAATTAAATATGACTCACAGCAGCAAAATCTGCCAAGGACTAGCTTAATTGAATTCAAGATGAATGGCAAGGTAAAAGAAAAGAAAAAAACTTTATCCAAGTAGGGAAAAAGTGGGTGGTCCCCTTTTTGTTCTACATTATGCAAACAGTAAAAGTGCATTCTGGTTGCATCTCAGCTTGTCCAGTGTACCCTTCACTGTTTGACCTGGCTGTGGGGAATCAGGATGAGAGAACCTGGTATGGGAGAGACAAAAGGTCCAAATAATTAGTGAGTATTACACCACACATTCAGAGAGGGAATTTTGTTCATGTATGTACAGCAGACATTGTGTATATGTTTTCTGCCTGTGATAGATGTGAACTGTTTATGTCCACAACATTGTCTCACTACCCCAAATCTGTCAAGTGATCGCCAAATGCTGGAGACCTTTTCTTTGAAGGCTATCCACAAACTACAGACTTGGAGTACTGAGCCTACAGCACACAGGTCATATTTAGTCCTTAGCCCAGCTAAGCCTTGTGAGGTCCTGTGAATTGACAAACTCACTGGAAACCAGTTCTCTCAGCCATTCTGTGGATATTGCTACCTCTTCAACTTCATGTGTGACTTCGTGCATAAGTTCCCAACTTTGAGGGGAGAGGGAAGGAAACATTTCAAACAGTTTTAGCATTAAGAGCAGTGGAATTAATTACTCAGAGGGGTGTTGCCTTCCCTTCACTGGATGTATTGAAGCAGAGGCCAGCCTGAGATTTTAATTTTGATTCTGTTAGTGAGCAGGTGGTATGATTTGATGGCCTAAACACAGTAGATCTGAGTAGGGAAGACATTTGTTCAGTTTGCCTTTGAATGTGAATTTGTTAATCTGCACTTCTCAAACCTTATACTTTTCAGTTAAATAATTATTTAAGAACATCTGCACATTAAGGAAAATTGCACAAATTAATGCATATATTAATGAAAGTGATGTAAAAATATAATATTAGAGGAAATTGCTTGCAAAATGTGTCATAGGAGACATGTGCATAAATATGTAGATGTAAAATATGTAGATGTAAAAATCATGTCATTTAAAAATAATTCCAACTGCTGCAGAAATGGGAGATATGAGAAACTGGGAGATTCTGAAATTCACAGTTTGTACATTCCTCGCAAGCACTAGAGAAGGTATAAGGTGACTCAGAGAAAGAAGGAACTAGACATGCCTGAAGTGCTGAAGCTCTGCTAAATTTTAGCTTTGGTTTTGCTAGAATTTTGGCTCTGAATTTGTCTACTCTCTTCTTGCTCTCCCACTTACATGTTGTCAATCCGTAATGCTGAGGCTCTGAGGATCTTGAATGAATATCGGTTGCTTATTCCTTACTCATTCGATAGAGCCAGTTTGGTGCTGGGGTTAAGGCAGTAGGCTAGAAACCGGGAGACTGTGAGTTCTAGCCCAGCCTTAGGCACAAAGCCAGCTGGGTGACCTTGGGCCAGTGTCTCTTTCTGAGCTCTAGGAAAAATAAGGCAATGGCAAATCACTTCCGAAAAAAACATTGCCAAGAAAACTGCAGGACTAGTCCAGGCAGTGGTCAGGAGTCAAGGGTGACTTGAAGGTGCGTGTGCACACACACACACACACACATGTGCTATACAGAAAGATCTATCCATCATTTTTTGAAACTCTTATTTTTCCAGTAGTCCCCTGGCCAAATGCCTTGCAAGTAATGTTCAGTGATAACCAATAATGAAGGGCAAAAGATAAAGACTCAGTCATAAGATTCTAATACCAAAAATGGGTGAAATATATGTAACATTTCTAATGGTTAATCACCCCTCCTTCATAAAAAATACAGAAAATTGAATAAGAAATTCGCTATGAATAATAAATGTACTTATTTAATAAAAGTACTTTCACAATGCTTGGGAAAGTTCAGAACCTGCAGAAAGATTGTGGCTTATCCACTTCTAATTTCTGATTTATAGCAACCAAGTTCAGCTGGGTAGTAGCATGACCAGATTTTTCTGGGCGTATTAATAAAATGGAAGTAAAGTTTGTGGACCAGTTAAATTGTACTGCTGCATTTGTCTTGATAATTTGTTTTAGCAATTATTTGCAATGAAGAAAATAAAGATGCATAAAGACACATTGTCAAAGAATATAAACATTCCTTCCATACTTCAGCTGGAATTTTTTTTCTCCTACTGGATCTTGCATATTATTATTTATCTCTCTGTCTCCCCCCCCCCCCAACACACACACAGAGAGAATACATAGACACTAAAATGGTTCTTTCAGTGCAGCTCAGCTTGATTGTACTATTCTAACTGCAGGAAATTAAAAGGAACATACAACACATTTTGAAGAATTGGAATTATATTTTCCTTTTGAAAATCAGCTTTGGATTGTAGTACTGTCATGGGTGTTTTCTATAACCTGTCCTTTTTCTTCACTGCTATGTGTTAAATTATCACATGGGGGCCATTTTCATTCTGTAATGTAGACTATTTCTAAGATAATTGATGCCAAGCAATACTAGGAGACTAATGTAATATTCTCTGAGCTTAACAAAAGCAACACATGCCTGTGATATTATAGGTGCAGCTAATGGGTAATAGCATCAGCTATATTTTGAAAGCGGTAACATTACCTAAAGCACTGTTTGTCACTAATATGGAACCATGCTATTGAATATAAAGAATTGGCAAAAAATGGCATTGACTTCATGCAGCAAATTCATCTCTTCTTTCTAAGCAGTTGCCATGGGAATGGTTATTTAGAAAGCTCCATTTCTGGAGCCATTGATTGAAGGTTTCTGTCTTGGGGATGGGGGTGGGGTGTTCTTTCCCATATAAGCATTATATTAATATAAAGTCAATTATTTTCTTTTTGATAAAATTTGCACAAAACTTTCAAGAAGAAGCAACAGGAAAAATGTAGTGACTCTCAATCATTTGTTTCCCATTATGCTTTGACCTGGCACTATCAAATAGAGAATTCAGAATTGACAGCTGTCAGTCGTGAGTCATGCACAATGACATTTTCTCTTTCATCTTCTCTTCTTGCTATTGAAAGGCTCATATTAAATTTCTGCCCACCCACCTTGTTTCTCATCCTGAAACGAGTTGAGAAGGCAGGGCTGAACCGAGCGGTTTGTCATCACAGAATACAAAGTATTAAGCTATCATGGCATAATAGGAGCATAGCACAGTTTTCTCTCCCTCACCTGGTTGGGGAAGAAGACAATTATCAATGTAAATAGCATAATATAAACCAGGCTAAAGGCAGAAGGGTACATTAATAGTTGGAATAGACAAGTTGTTAACATGTTTAAAATAGATTAAAAGTTGTTACGCTTAAAGATGCACCACTGACACACCAGGAAATGTTGAAAAGTATTTCTCTCAGTATATAGGACACTAGATTTGCAATTAGTCCTACCAACCCTACTTAGGAAGACAGATAGCAGAATAGGATTGTACCCATTGGTATCAGTACATGTTCTGAAACAGCATCCACCATTCTTCTATCACCCTCCATCTCCTGTGAATCCTGAACACATGTTACAGTGAGTCCTTGAGGACGATCGAAGACATGAGATTTGTACTTCTCTCATCCTTTCGACTTTTTGCAGACTGCTAAAGCCTGGCTGTTTTGGCCCTGGCCTTGAGTCAGATGGCCTCAAAACTTAAAGAGATAAACAAGCAAACAAACAGGGGAAGGTGGAGGGAGTAGATGAGGGTGAACTCTCTTTATGCAATATTGAATATAACCCAACAACCAAAAACTTTTTTAGTTTCAGTTTTTATATACCCTATGCATTTATGGTCCAGTACAAATAAAAATATTCTAGCTTTCTATCTTATGAAGGTAATAGCAAATCAAGGACAAGTCATTTGATCAGATTTGTCCCAAAGATGCTGTTCATTTTCACCAAAGTCTAGATCAAGAGGAGATAGGATATGGACTGTGCCTAGGTGAAATACAATTTTTTTAAAAAGATAGGGGAGAGGGATAATGGAAGCCTGACCCTTGGAATGCAGGTTATTTCCTCCTTCTGGCTACAAGATAAGGGCTGCCACAAAGCAAGCTTTACTCTGGGATTCCCACCCAAGTACTGCTTAGCACTGAAAAATAATCACGGTCACTCAGGTGTTGTCATCCACTGGGCTAGAAGTATGCTATAGGTCAATGTTCATAATGTCTAAAGAAAGCCCATTTATGAAATTTGTATCAAATTTGTATCAAATTTCACCAGGTACCTCACAAATTAACAGAGAGGGAAACTTTAAAAACAGATATTCTGGATATGTTGTTAATTTGATACAGCTTTTAATTATTTTCTTGCTTTTTATAATGCAAATTGGGTGCAGTTTCTAAAGAAAAATGTGAACAGACTTATTTATACTCATCAAAATATCATGATTCTCAACATGTCACTTGAAAATATTAATAATAATGCACACTTTTTTTTTGCAAAAAGGCCTGATTGTTATTACTACCCAACTGTTTTCTTCTACATCATAGCAACCTCTCTTGGTTTTATAAAGCAGAAGTCATCATATTACTAAAATTGCTATTTATGTGCCTGATCACTTGTAACCATAATAATCAAGGAATAAGCAAAGTGATTATTTTAGAAACAATCCATGACTATAAAGGAAGGTAACATGTTGTCTAGAGCCCTAATATGCTATAGATACTTCCTTTGGCATCTGCCAGGATCCCTGCTTTTTAAAAATATTTAAAAGTAAGAATAATTTGGAAGCTGGCAAGTTGCAAAGCAAAAGAGCAGCTTTTACAATCCCTCCATTCTCTGATTGATCCTTGCAGGGGTGTCTTCAGATAAAGCCCACAAGACGCATAATAAAGGGGTGGGGGTTCAGTCATGTGGTTGCAGCTAGCATCTTGAGGTTTATTTCCCTGCAGCACTGCTATTGGATCTTCACCCCTTGCCTTTATTGTTCACACAGTTAATAAAATGAAAGAAATACAGTAAGAAGCTGCAAAGCCAAGTGCCAGCCTTTGGCATCATTTTGATTTACAGAAAAAGTTGCCTGACCCCATAAACATTTCATAGATATTCTTAGAAAATAAAGACAGTGGAAGGCCAGTGCTTTGTTTGGAAAAGACCAAAAAAAAAAAAAAATGCAAGGGCAGTATGCAGTAGTTAAAGAGGATGGCAGAGAATAGTCTCACCTGTTTGGCTTCTGGTAAGTGGGTGTTTTGTGATTGTCGATAGCCCAGGCAAGCTTCTCCATGGCAACCATTTTGTGAGATGTAACATGTTTCCAAGTTCTGGTCCCCTTGCTATGCTGATGACACTACCCTAATAGCCAAAAATACAAAGGATCTGCAAGGTCTAGTAATAAAAGTCAAGAATCATAGTGGAAAAATGAGACTAAAATTAAACATAAAGGAGACCAAACTAATGACAACAGGTACAACAAACAGCTTTTGGACTGATAATTAAGATACGAAAGTGGTAGATAGTTTCTGCCTTTTAGGATCAACCATCATTGGTAAAGGAACAGGCAAGTAAGAAATATGCCTGCTACTAACACTTGGTACAGCAGCCATGAAGGCCTTGAAAAAGATATTCAGATGCTGTGATGTGTCTGTTCCTACAAAGATCAGAATAGTGCATGCCATGGTATTATAGAGGGGCTGATGGATATTCCCTGTATGGAAGCAAAAGCTGGACTTTGAAGAAGCAGGATAAGAAGAATATTGATGCATTTGATATTTGGTGTTGGAGAAGACTCCTGGGAATACTGAGGACAGCCAAGAAAACAAACAAATGGGTCATTGAGCAAATCAACCCAGAGTTCTCACCTGAGGCACAAATGCCCTAGGCCTGAATTATCCTACTTTGGACATATTATGCAAAGACCCAGCTCTCTGGATAAAGATTTAATGCTGGGAAAGGTGGAAGAAAAGAGGATGGCCAGCAGCAAAGTGGATAGACTCAGTTAAAATGATGATGAGTGCACCATTGGAAGACCTGAAAGACCAGGTTAAGGACATAATGTCGTGGAGAAAATCTATTTGGTTGCTAAGAGTCTACAGCAACATGATGGCACATAATCAAATCAAATCAAATCAAATCAAAAGTTATCTACCATTGTCCTACTATGATATTCAAATATCCAATACTTCGGGATTGTGATAAAATATTGAATCCCTTTTACACTCTTTTTTTTCTTTTAGAAAATTATAGGGTTCAGATTATGTTATACAGTAGATAAATATGTTTTGGAGATATTATTACATGGAGTGTACATAGAATTACTTTCATTTTTATTTATTTTTTTCATATACAGTGCTTTATTTGGATTCTTCCTTTCTACTCTTATTCCAGTTTTAGTAATAATTTGGGCATTTCTTGCCTAAAGAAATTAGGGAAGGAGGGAGGGGGGTTAGGTGGTGAATAAACTTCTTTGGAAGTACTTTTCTCTTTTGTTTGTTTTATGTTTGTTTTTTTGTTTATAATTTTATTTCCTTTTTAATTACATTTTTTCTATTCATTCAAGTATATCAGTTATAATGATTGGATTGGTTAGAATTTTAATATCTATGGTTGTTTTATACTTTGCCATTAAAAAAAAGCTTTCAGTATGGTTTATGCTTTTTAGATTTATTGTTATTACACTTTAACATTTAGCATATTAAGTTGGAATGTTAAAGGAATGCATAATATTGTTGTGTGTAGAAAGTTGTTCCAGAGACTATACAGAACAATGTAGATGTTACATTTTTACAGAAGATCCATATTCTTTATCATGAACAAATTCTTGATTGTTTGGGTTGATCACACGTTAGTGGTAATAACTAAGGCCATTGGGGTCATGGTTGTATTTAATAAATATATAAGTATAGACATGGTTTAAAAATATTTTAGATAATGAAGGATATTTTATTATTCTTGGTTTGAAGATACTTGAAGGTCATATTGCCATAGTAAACATTTATGGCCTTAAGTAATCCAAATGTAATATTTCTATGGATATTAATAGATGGACTAAATTCCATTAAGAGGTGGGATAATATTAATTATATCAAAATGAATAGTACTATCTGATTTATGTATATTTTAAAGGGTATCCTGGTATTAATTCCAAATAGGTACTATATACCTATTGATAGATTTCTAAAGACATTTATATGAAAGAACAGTTCCCCAAGGATTTATTTGGCTAAATTGAGATCCTGAAGAAAGAAGTTTCATTTACTAGACTTTCAAAAATATCATTAAGTATTTATTTTATCATCTATATTTATGCAGAATGAGAATTTAATATTAAACTTTATGGACTTTATTAAAAAGTTATTAGTATCTTTGTTAAGATACTGGCAATTACAAATACAAAAGAAGTATTTCATCTGTTGACTTACGTGAAGCTAGACATATTTTGGCTTTATTGGGATGTCGATTGGGTTTTGATGTTGAGTCTTATGAATATTTAACTTTATGGAAAACCTTTACTTTAAAAATAGGTGGGAAGACATTCAGTTGAAAAGTATGAGTAAAGTCCAGAATAGTCACTTTAAATCAAATACTTTGAAATGATAATTTCAGTGACTTTTAAGAAATACAGATACATTTTCTTTCTATAATACTTATTACAGTGGCATTTAAATATATATATATATATTTATATGGACCAGATGCCTTAGCTGCTTTAAAAAACCTGAAATGCTACCATTTCTTGTTGAGTCTACTGCTGAAATCAAATGTGACTTTGAAATTACATCAGAAACTGAAAGATATTTTTAAAGTCAAAATTAATGATTTTATGACTTCTGGAATAAAGAGTTGAAATGATGGTAATGGAACATCAGTGAATCTAAGTCATGAATTTGAAAATAATTCTTCAAAAGAATGTATTCCAAGTTTTTTTCTGACTCCTCAAAGAATGTATAAAAAGGAATGGGCTGTAGGTTTTCTTTATGGTTATCTGTCAATGCTATTTTGAATTATAGTCCAAAATTGTGGAATCTGATGGTTTTTGAAAAGTATTGATTATATCAGGCATAAGCAATAGCCAAAAGGATTACATTAGGAGACTGGAAAAGTGTATCACCTCACATGTCAAAGATTGTATTCAAGCAAAGTGTAATTTATCAATTTTTGAAATGGCTATTTTTTTTCCACTAATTAAAAATGACACAATATGTTCTCTTTGGCATGGATTTCATAACACATTACTAAAACAGACGAATTGTTAATGTTATTTTATGTTTAAATGAAAGTGTGATAAATGTAGGTGATTTATATTAATTTAATAGATAAAATTTTAGGGGGGTTCTCTTTCTTTAATTTTCTTTTTTTTCCTATTTTTGTTCATGGTAGTATTACAATTTCATAATTAATTTGTTGGATATTAACTTTTTAAAAAAATTGCTTTTGCATACTATTTTTTTCTGCATTTCTCTTTTAAAAATTGCAATAAATTATTATTTTGTTTTAAAAAATGCAACTCTTAGAGCAGCTGCACCCTTTTTTCAGGCTCCGTTGAAGCCTGGAAAAACTTGGTCTGCTTTAATTTACAGCACAAAGTGGTTGGGCTCTTTTAAAGCATGCATAACCTTATCTTAGCCAAATCTTATTTATATCTTTAAATCAAGAAAAAACAAATATTGTATTAAAAGAGATAAAGACCATTAAATTGTATCAGAACTTTTCCAGCTAGTTTCTGTTCAAAGCCCCACAATCTAGAAGCTGTAATACCAAGTTCCAATGGTTGCAAAATCTTAATAGCTGGTTTTGAATCTCTCCAAATTTTCTGTATTCTGTATTCTAATTTCTGAATGGAGCAAGTCCTACAGTTAGGCAGAGTGTGTCAAAGAACTGGAGATTTTTAAGATCAAAGACAATCCATGGTCTACTAGTGTGGGTTAGAATGCAGAAAGTAGAAAAGCAGAGATGTTACAACTTCTGGGAACAGGGAAGTGATAAGCAGCCAAATCTGGATTGACCGGAGGAAGACATGGAAACCATGGTAGAATATCTTCAATCTGTTTCTATATTAAAAACTCTTTTTTATCAATTAACATTGTTCAATTGCCTTAATTTGTCACTAGTCAATTTCTAGTGAAGCTTTGTTCCTGACTGTATCCATGATTCCTTGAGAAAGCAGCTGCAGCTGAACTTCTGTCAGCTCTACAAGGCAGATCAGACCAAGAATAAATTCCACAGAAGACTATAAACTACTTTTATTTAGGTTGGCTATAGTAACATAATATTGCAAGTCTGATTGTGCTTCCCCTCCTCCCTCTTTTATATTAATGTGAATTAGGGAGGTGTCTGTCTGAGATGTTTTCATAATCCTCCCTTGTCATTTGGACTTAAGCAATGCTTCTCTTTTTGTTGTTTTTGTAATGGATTTTCCGTCTCTCCATCAAGGTCTTCCTATCTCCTCCCTACAATTTCTGATTCAGGGGGTCTGATAGAGTATCGTAACCAACAGATTTTGTGATGGCATTCCTCAATATACATCCGGAACCCTCAGCGAACCCTTCTATTGGGTTGTTATATATACTCTACAGGATTTCCTACCAATTGCAGAATCATTAGTCTTTCAGCAACAGCCTGGCATGTGACAATATAATCTATCACTGTACTATTCCGTTCCTCTCTTTCTCATTCTTTTATGGACTAAGCTTGAATGGAAATGGAGATCAACTCAGGAATAAGCTAGCCTGAACCCAACATTTTCCCCCCAAGAACACAAAGTCATTTCCTGAATAATTTATCTTATGCTTGCTGAGGATCAAATGTGTGTACTCACTAGTGCAATGACATTGTTTTGAAATAATTGTGTGATTACTAAACCAAGAAGAGTGGAATGTAGGACAGAACAAACTAGTGGTAATGAGAGGAAAACTGTTAATCACTAATAAAAAGCTACTTTTAGCTTAGCATAAATTAGCACATTAATATTTTTAACATATCTCAAAAACATGGACTATTAGTCAATGTGCCTTGTATATTACCAGAAGGGAGTTTGGACTAGAATAGTAATTAATGGAAATAAAAGAAACAAGATATTTTCAAATGTATTTTGCTTGAAAATGACACTGTGTTTGCCTTTGATAATAAGACTTTGGTCTATTTGATGGGGGAAGCTGTAAAAGATGACAGTGATCTGGGACTCTAAATGCACTAAGGGTTACATCATACATTGCTCATGAATCAATACACTTCTGTACCCATAAACCTGTTGAGGAATCCTTTTGAAATGTTACTTCTGCAGATGCCTTGGCTTTGCTTCTTCTGCACAATTTAGAAAACCAACTTGTCTGGTTAAAGTCCTATTATTTATTCTGTCAGTTTGTAGGTAGTCCAGTACAAATAGTTCTTTGAGTGTCATACAAAATAGTGACACACCAAACAAAAAACGTTCTCTAATACAAGGATAATAAGGCAAATATGCAGTAAAATGTTTAAACTAAGAATAGGGGATGCAGTGCGACTACAAAATTAAATGAAACATTATCAATTGTCTTCTACAGATAGGTCCATCTGCATCAGAAAGAAAATGGCCTGTTCAGAATAAAACAACAAGTAGCCTTGACAGATCAAACCCAAGGCACACATAATTATAAAATATGTAGATGATGATGATGATGATTTATTTAAATTGTATGCCTGATTTTCAACAACTTTGGGCAGCTCACAACAATCAAATAAAGAAATTACAATAAAATCAATAAGAGATAAAATTAAAAAAAAATGGCAAGTGCAATGAAGCGAGGGGTCTCACTCCCTCTCCAAAGGCCTGGGTGAAGAATAACTTTCGTCCTGAACCTTCTGCTGATTAGTTTCAGTAGATTACCCTATTTTTAAACACAAAACACACACACAAACAAATTCAGCTTAATCTCTTCATTTAATGTCCTAATCATTACATTCTCTACCATTTATCCATATTTTCTTTAAACAAATGCGTAAATAAATAATAACTCTGCTCAGCCTTGTGATCGGCAAACCAACAGATGATGTCCTGACTCCCAGGAAACACTCTGAGACAGGGAACTGTTCTCTAATGTTTTATTGCTAATACATAACAGTAATCCTAACAAACTGAACAAGCGTGGGAAAAACCCAGCCATATAAACCCCGCAGGTTAAGGCGGTCCCAATCTGTGCCTCTTGGAATGGCTCACCAATTCCTCAGTGCTACGCATGCGCTTAACAGTCTGGAAAGGAGCCCCCTGCTCGCCATCCTTACTCATGACAGATAGCCCTCAAAACTGACCATGTGCAGGTTTGTGTATTGGACCAATTACATATTGCGATAATTCCATGCTTACCATGGCTACCATAGAATATGAGGTTGCCCGAGACAGAGCAAAATCTAGGATTGCCCCAAACACATATACATACTGATAGGCAATCAGTTTGCAAGTGTCAGTATCACTTTCTGTCCACAAACAATATTCCAGGGGTACGTGTTCATCTCTTACCACATTACTTAAATTACCCAGCACATAATGAAAAGAAAGGCAGTATAGACATGTTTATATTGATTGATTAAAATAGTCCATGATGTTTAGTCTTCACTTCCTTTTTGATACCACCTACTACAGTCAAATCCACTAGCAAAGCAATGTTCTTTTTACTCTCTTGGCCCTAGATACTGAGTTAGTCCTGGGTCCCTGCAGGATAGCAAAAGACGTCAACTTTTGATCTGACCCAATGGCTTCTTCTCTTTTTACATTATTTGGGGGAATGTTACTATAGAACCCGACACGATGTTCCTCATGTGTCCCTACCATAGGAGGATAATGGAAACTGATGTAATTTGACAAGAAGCTGCTGGAAACTATCCATCTGACTTAGCTGCAAAGTGGACAATAAAGTGGGTTCCTGGAAGAAATTGTGCTACTGCTACTGATTACATTTATTCATAATATAAAAAATAATATCAGGAACAATTTGTATTGTCGTTACAAGTCATAGGCAGCACTGGTAGTGAAGCAAATATGGCAGTTTATCTGAGTTATTTAGTTAGTGTCATCAAGAAAGAGATAAAGAAAGAGAGAGAGAGAGAGAGAGAGAGATAATATTCTTTGTATGCTACTTGTTAGGACTCTGCAGATTTTCAGTCAACCAAAATTATCAACTTTGGTAGGATTCTGCTCCAGTGTAGCAAATCAAATCAGGTGGTTTTTCTTGCACTACTGAACAGCATCCTTTGACTTATATAATTTGACCATGTAGAACTCACGTTAGCAAAATTTATATCTTTTACATTCCTGAGAAATAAATAAGGTTCTATGCTGAATAATGCTGAACATTTGCATCGTTGGCAAATTGTGTAAGACATAAGCAGAAGAGTTCATGACTCTTATTTTCCACTGTTGTCTTTTAAAATCACATCTGTGCAAAGTTGCTTGATAAAAGAAACAGAAGTTGTGCTTTGACATCACTGGTAACTCTTGAAGTTATTTTTTGTAAAAATTAGGTTCCATGGTAGAAAATTAAGCCCAATGTTTTGTATTTGGGATTAAAAATATGAAATTCAGCAGACTAACAATCATTTATTAACTAACTTTTTTGAAAACTTTTGTACATAGATCTCAGTAAGCAATGCCACTCTTGGGGGAAGAGCAGAGAAACAAATCTGAATAGTTGTATTAGTCCGTGAGCTAGGACAAAGTATGTGATGAATACGAAGTGTAAAATGCACCACAAAAAAAGATGTTAAACTTGTAGCAATCACACAATTTATAAAAATATTGCCTAGAACCAACCCTGCTTTAGGTAGTCCCCACAAGTGGAGATGGGAATATCAGTTTCAAAGTTGTGTTAGTCATGTCTTTTTATGAATTGGCGTAAGAGGTCTTCTGGCCTAATATTTTATTTGGGTGACAGACACCTGCTGGAACTGGCAACATGCATCACCCACAGTAAACATTTTTTTAATTACAGATCTTACTACAGAAGTGTCCTTTGAGAGAGTGATATCATTATACCCAGTCAGTTCTTTGCTTGTCTGTCTGTCTGTCTGTCTGTCTATCTATCATCTATCTATTTTCTGGTCTAAACTTGAGGCTGGCATTCTACCTATGGTTTCCTTTTGCCAATAATTAATGCAGAATTGGCAGTGCTATCTTACGCATATTTGTTGAAAAAAATCAGCCATATTCTTGGATAGGATTTATGGCTCCAATTGTCAGTTAAGAGTCCATGGGCAACATGTGAATCAGTATATAATGATTCTCATTGTAGCACTATACTAAAATGAAATGGCTAAGTCACCTAATTGCTCCAAGTATCGTTTTCTTTTTATTTCTAATAACACATTGTCTAATCATTTTAAAATTTACTTTTACTTTTATTCTTGTTCTTTCCCCTGGATTCAGTTGTTGTTGTTGCAACTGTTATCTTAACTTGGTAAAACAGGAATAATGTATTTCATTATTTCATTGTCAGTGCTATATATCTCATCTAGCTACAATATATATGTTCTGTTCTTTCCATGCAGCCACAAGCATTTTGTTATATCTGACATGTAATTCTGATTGTGCTTGGAACTTTCTTTAATAAAAAATATATTCACAGTTGGTATTACTGACCAATATATGAGACCTTTAAGATATCTGAACCAAGTGAAAGGAATTATTACAGTATTTCTTTTGGAAGTTGACTTTTTATAAATGCTATTTCCATCTTTGCTTCTAGTACATTCAAGAAAATCTGTCTAACAATAATACATATTTACATGCTCATTTTAATCCCAAAGGATCTAAAGGTCTTTTCATACAAAATAAATTTATTTATTTATTTATTTATTTATTATAGTTGCTTGTACGCTACATACTCCATAAACTCATGGCAGCTTGCAACAATTGAATAGCAAAAATGCAATCATAAAATCCAACATCCGTAAACAATGTAATATTCCATTAAAAACACAAGCATCTCAACACCATAAAACCCCACACAAATAACAAGCTGTTCCTTACCCATCGTGGTACAGATAAAAAACACAGCTAAATAAAATAATTTTCAAAGCTTTCCAAAAGGCCAATACAGTGGTGGCCAATCTTATCTAGGGGACAATGTCCACAGACTTGGAGTTCTCTACCCATTCCCCTGTGAAGCTGGTTGTGAAGTTTAACTCATGGAGATACATAGGTCAGCTTTTCTTATGCCAATAAGGCTAGCTACACCGTCAACTTAGATACTGTGCTAATGCAAAAGATGGAAATATTATTAAATATATAATCATTAAGATATATAATATTTTACCACCTGTAAGGTAAAGGTAAAGGTTTCCCTTGACGTAAAGTCCAGTCGAATCCGACTCTAGGGGGCGGTGCTCATCTCCGTTTCTAAGCCTTGGAGCCGGCGTTGTCATAGACACTTCCGGGTCATGTGGCCAGCATGACGACTCGGAACGCCGTTACCTTCCCGCCGAAGCGGTACCTATTGATCTACTCACATTTGCATGTTTTCGAACTGCTAGGTGAGCAGGAGCTGGGATTAACAACGGGAGCTCACCCCGCCGCGCGGTTTCGAACCGCCGACCTTCCGATCGACAGCTCAGCGGTTTAACCCGCAGCGCCACCGCGTCCCTCCTTACCACCTGTATATATTGCAATATATTTATTAGCCCTCACTTACTTACTCATCTGTCATTGTAAGTCTAAAACTCAAAAGCTTGTTTCACAGGCCCTTCAATAACACTTGATTTATTTTTATTTGTTTTATTTATTTAATTTTTATCCCACCTTTATTATTATTATTATTATTATTTTAATAAATATTTAATTAAGATGCTTGCAAACCTCTTCCTTAAAGTGGGAAAGTGGGGAATTTGTAATATATACTGTAGATACTGGCTAAAAGCTCTCAGAATAGCATATACAGTCCACCTTTCCTTAAGCTCTCAGGAAAGATACAGAAGTTATATTATGTCATGTCCCCATGTATGAGGCTTACATGACTTCCACCCTTCCCTCTTGGAGGGGAGGGAATTTTTTTTTCTGTTTTTACACCATGTATATCCTGTGTGATATTTTTCAGTTACACTGACCACCAGGAGGTATTGTGTTACTAGTTTCATCCTTATTCATCCTAAATAACCCACTTCTGACAATTCCCAGTAAAAATGAAACCGGTAATGTAATGCCTCCTGATGGTCAATGTAACTGATAATGGCTAGGACTATTTCAAAGAGCAGTGGTACCTGAACTAAATGAAGCTCAAGATATATTAATAAGCAGGAAGTTCTGAAAAAATAAATTATTTTTTCCTCCCTAACAGTTGAAATTTATTGCAAGAAACCCCATAATGAACACTAACATTAAGACATCCCTTCCTCCAAAAAATAAAATCAATTGATGCTATAAAGCATTATACCCTGAACTTCAGAAAAGTTTGGACTTGGAGGCGAGCGCCTTCTGGTTTTATCTCTTTGCATGATTTTGCCAAGTCTGAGCTGTCTGCCACATGTGGGTGTCCTAAAGAAGGGCCAGGGGAGGAAAAATAATGATATATACATCATGACATTATAATACAAACTCTAGCCCTTTCATACTTACATTGCAAATGTTGCATGCAGGTACATAATGGCTGGGGCTTTATTGTGATATCACCGTGCATGTTTCATCATTTTGATGAAATCATGGCTTGCTGTGAATGCCCCTGCTCTAACAGAGGTAGTGTTTTAGCTCTGCTTTATGAGAAAGGACTGGGAAATGTGTTATAAGCTTCGTTCCACCAGCTTGTGGATGCCTGGAATCTGAATAAACTAAATGTATTAAAAATGTTACATACACACTGTTTAAAAGTGATTCACAGTTATATCTTAAAATGCAGCAAATTGTAATAGAAAAAAAAATACTCAGGTTGTAATAAAGGCATATTAATTAGTATTGCCGGCACCATGTTATTTCATTTTGTCAGAATGGTCCCAATTCATGCAGCTCAGAAAAGGCCGGGGGACTAAACAAGGCAGACATAGAAGTGTGGCTTCATACCGATTTTTCCTAGGAATCTTGTGTCCAGTTGTGTGGCCTTTCCTTTCCTTTCCTTTCCTTTCCTTTCCTTTCCTTTCCTTTCCTTTCCTTTCCTTTCCTTTCCTTTCTTTTTGCTTTACATCTTGGAGGAAAAAGCCGATGAAATAATGTACCAGCTGTGCTACACTGCATAGCTTAACTAGCAGAACTGACAGGAATATTTACACTTCAAAAATGTAGTTTTTGAAAGTATGAAATTATCTAAGCTGGAATGTGGCTAGGGCAGTTGCACAGTGTCTGCACCTGCAGAATGTTAGAATCCTCCTTACACCTGGCTAATAATTTTGGAGTTATCTTCACTGCTACCCTTAACTTTTGTGTTAACAGATGTTAGTCGTTCCTGCTGGGACAAAGAATTCATGTTATTCCTGCTTCTTCTGTATTCAAGGCTCATGCATGGCATTTTCCCCTGTAGATAAAAGAATGGTAAGGCGTCTTCCTCATATGCATTCTTACTGTGTGGATTAGAACTAATGCCATCACTGGAATCTCAGAGCAAAATTCTGCATACTAAATCCAACATCAAGGACAACAAAGATCATCTGCCACAATGCTGATTTTTTGTTTTCCTAAGCAGTATTGTTGTCTGTTAAATGCAATTTTACTGGTTTAAAATCACATTGTAATCACCATAGCATTACACACACATATAACTTATTTCACCTGGTTTATTTGATTCTGAGTCAGGTGCTGTTATCCTGTAGCTTGTCAATACACACTTGGTGAAGCAACTGTTTATTTGAATATTTATGTACTTCCAGTGTTAGTAGCATATCCTTCCTGAAAAAATTCAGAGTTCCATGACTGTGATTTTGTTGTTGTAGGTATCTTGTAAGTTACTATCTTTTAGCCTATTTTCAACTGCCACATAGTGAATTCATTTCTCTAAGTCAATCACTGCAGTGATGATTTTACACTGGCTTTCTAAATATTTCATAGACAGTAAACAGTATTACTGTTCCTTTTGATACAGCAAGGTAATCATTAAAGGACAGGAAAACAAGAACAGTAACTTGTTTCCATTTCTTTTTTCAATATTTCCTGTAAAATACATTTTGGATGTATTGATAATGTACACATTATGGATGTATAAATGAAAAAGAGAAGGCCAAGGATAGGAAGAAGATGATAGCTCTCTTAACGGATGATATAAGCAGTGAAGTGTTCCAAGGATCTGTATTGGGACTGATGCTTTTTCACTTGGTCACAAATATTCCAGAGTTGGGCAGTACAAATGGAAATGTATCAGTGTGCTTCTGTCCTGCTTGTTGACTTTCAGTGTGCAAGTGACTCACCAATGTAGGCATGAATGCTGGACTAGATTGTCTTTTGTCCTAATGAAGGACAGGTTTTCTGCATTTCTTATACCAAATATTAATTTTCCCTTTATTTCAGTTGAATAAGTCAAGGATAAAATATATACGTGCATCTCCTGGGGTCACCACACCATTCTTAATCACTCAGTACTTAGCACAGAAATAGCACTGATTCATTCATTCGTTTGTTTGTTTGTTTTTCAAATTTTGCCACTGCTCATCTCCCCCCAGAAGAGGGACTCTGGGCGGTTTACAATAAAGCTAAACAAGTTAAGAAAAATAAAACCATAAATAGTATATAAAATATAAATACAAAATATAAATATAAAAAGTAAAATCCAGATGGCAGTAAAAGATCTAAATCAGTTCACATGTATGTGAGTACTCCTCTAAGGTGCCAGCCATCCCCAAGAATAACTACTCCCCTTCCTGCCCCAAGTGAGGTGGCAGAGCCCGGTCTTCAGGTTCTTCTGGAAGGTCAGGAGAGATGGGGCTTGCAGACTTCCAGTGGGAAAGGCGGACTGGGCAGCTGTGCCTGCGAGCTCCGTGGGCAGAGCTGGCATCATAGCAGTTTTTTTGCGGTCAAAGGCTGGTTTCTCCTGTAGCCCAGAGAGTTTTTCCAGGCAAGGAAAATGCTGGAAATCAACCCATGTGTCCTCTGGACAGCAAGTTGCAGCCAGGAGATTGTGGACAGTGTGTGTGATCAACTGGCAAGACTTCACCTGGAGGCTGGGATTTCATCTTTTCCAAGCTGTGCTGCAGCCCTTAAAGGGACAATAAGTCCTGCCTTCCCATTTCTAAAACACCCAATTTATTTTTTTTAAGTTATGTATGCTAAGAGAAGCTTTCTACAGTAAGAAGAAGTGGAACCTCTTGGTGCCTATCATTATTTCTGGATTATATTTTAATTTTTTAAAAACCTTGGCCTGTTTGCCCTTATAAAGTGTAATGAGGATTGAGAATGCATAATTGTCTTCCTGTTACTATTTTTGGTACTGAATTTGAAGGGTGGAATATTTTCCTACACGTTGGGTTTGCTGTTTTAAATCTTCAGTTTTCTGTTCGTTTGGGGGGGGGGGTTGTTTGCTAGTATACTTTCTCTTGCCAATTTTAGACAGACTTTTTTTTTATTAACGTATCAACTCCTTTCTGTGTGAGTCAAGTAACTAGTGGGTGCCGTAATCTACTGTCTGGAGCAGGGAACATTTTAAAGAAGATGTTGCAGAGTTATGTTGTGAGTTTATGCAGACTTTTAAAGAACTTCTTTCAGAGTGCTGCCAAGCTATTCTGTAGAGCGTTTGGGACATTGGAGAAGAGATTGTTGTGTGTCATCTGGCTGAAAATGTTATGATGGATAATGAAGATTTTGGAAAAGATGGGGAATTTTCTGTTAGTGAGATTAAAGTAATGCCAGGTGAAGATTATAGTTTGCTGCTGAGGGGGTTAAAGCGACAGTTTGTACAGGGAGTTGCTTTGCTGGGGTGATATTATGACTATCTGAATCAGTTTTATGGGTAAGAAGAGAAAATGTTTTGTGGGAATTTTTTCCTTGCTGAGAAGTCTGAGTTCTTGAGGGTGGCAGTGGGGCTGTCTGATTTCTGTAAAAAAAAAAAGAAAAGCTTTATGTGTAATAGGGAGATATGTAAATGCCCTGGTATATTTCGAGGAGGGGTAAAAAATTAAGAATGTGTAACTGGATTGATAATGAGGTTACTATGACTTCATTTTCTTAATGATTTGGACTAAGATTTACAGGACTTTTGATTTGTATGATTTAAAAAGTATTGATAAGATATAATAATACTCTATTTTGGCTTTTAAACTTAATAGGGTTAAGACTGTTGTAGCATTATTAATTATAAAAGCAGATAACTTACATTTTTTTATAATTTGAATTTTATTATAGTGGACAGAAAGATATAGAATAGTGGTAGGAAAGATATAATTACATGGATGTTGTTTTAAGGGGGAGGGAAATTGATCTAGACATTTGTATATACTTTCTTTTTTATATATAAGGGGAAGGAGCAATTGTATTAGTATTTTGCATGTGTCAATGGAAGGATTTATAGAAATAATCTGATCTTGATTTGATAAAGAGTAAGGTTTGAATATGGAAATTGCTGTATATTCTTGCTGTTGAAATTTGGAAGTCACCTTTGTATGTAATCTTTAAAATTCTTTTTCTTTGTGTTTTACATTTTTTAGTTTCTTTTTCTTTTTGTAGGTTTTTTTTCTGTAGCTTTTATCTTTGTTTTAAACTTAATAAAACTCTTATTAACAATTTTTTTTAAAAAGAGAGATGGGGCTTGCCTCACCTCCGGGGGCAGAGTGTTCCAGAGGGCGGGAGCCACTGCAGAGAAGGCCCACTTCCTGGACCCCACCAAATGGAATTCTCTTACAGACGGGGTCCACAGCATGCCCCCTCTGCATGACCAGGTGGGACGGGCTGATGTTATGGGAATGAGATGGTCCCTCATGGTAGCCTGGCCCCATGCCATGTAGGGCTTTAAAGGTGATAACCAACACTTTGAATTGGACCCGGAAGCAAACCAGCACCCAATGCAGCTTGCGCAGCAACGGTGTTATTCTTGGGGCACCAAGAATTATGATGAAATTGGAGGTACAGTACAATGATGAAAAAAAAAAAAAACAGTTGGCAAGATCCTTCCTTGAATCCTTCACACAGACACATGCAGGCACACAGACAGCTCAGCTATGCAACTCATGTGGGAGGAGTTGTCAGGACTCAATTGGGTTTTAAGATTATTTGAAAGTCAGAGCCTTGATGAGGAGAGCAATAGCTGGATGAGTGTTGGCCCTTGTGATCATTTCTCCCAATATTAGAAACTCAGAGATATGGTACCAAGAACAACCAGGAAGACAGAAGGACATATAATGCTTCCTAATTTTATTTAATCATTATTTAATCAGCACTAAAAGAAAAAAGAAAAAAAAGTATCTGGGAATTCCAAGATTTGAATAAGTATAACAGTATTATAGAAGAGACATGGAACTAATGGAAACTGATTATGGATCTGGAGTGCTGCTTCATTTTTTTTTTAATATATGGAGGAAAAGGAAGAGTGATTGAAAACCTGTATAGTGATATTCATCTATGATTTTTATTCACATTAATTTATGAAATATATTTAGTATTTCAACAATTGGAAAAAGCAAGGAAACCATAATATCTCCTTTATGGTTATTATCAATAGTCTTTCTTACACTTACACTGATTTTACTTCCATGCTTAATGGGGAAATAATAAAAGGTGCTACCAAAATATTTTGGTTGATTTGAAAAAAAAAAAAAAAACTATGAGAAAATAACATAGGGAACACTATCCCCCCCCCCCGTTTTCATCTGGATTTCCTTTGAGAAATAAAAGAATAAATGATAGAATATGTAGGAGAAAGTGCTAAGAAAACAATGAATTAAGTCTGCAAACATAGTTATGTTTTGTGATCCATGTCTGATTATTTATCACACTTTGAAGAGCCAAGGCCAGACCAACTTTCACGATAGCAAATAATGATACATGCCCCTATCTTATTTCTCTGTGCGAAATTACTGGTGATTAGTTCCACACGGCAAAAGCTAGTTCAAAGCCAAACTCTTCAGTATTGGGATTTTTCCACACCACATTTGCATCCCTTTAAACAAACTGGAAAAGTCACATTTCTGCATGAAGAAAAACCTGATGGTTTTACCCACGTAACACAACAAGACAATGCAATTATTCAGGGGAAAATGCACAACAAGGAATATTTTGCTGCAAAATGCAAGCATTGAGGAAAGGGATAGGGGAATAAAGAGGTGCTAAGTACGGGCAGGCATTTGCAGACTGACAGGAGATCATGAACTTTGTTTATTGATAGCAAGGAAGGCTTCCTCTCTTCCCTTCTAACTGCTGTATAAAGATGAAATCTGAGAGGAAACAATTTAGGGAGAAAAGGGTTAAATTTTCCTTGGAGTTTTACTTTACATAATATAAAATCCAGACAAATACCTTTGTATTTCTTTATTAACATAAGGTATAGCATGATATTCAGTGGTAGCAATGCCATATTTGGGATATTTTAAAGAAAGATTCCACCAGCTATGTTTAGCTAGTAGCTTTTTACAAAGCTAACTAATGAATAATCATTATATTGTTTGCACAAGATAAAACAGCTCAGAAACTCAAATGCTAATGTATTAAGATCAGACTTAATGGCATTACCACTTACCATTAGAAGCAGTTAAGACCAGATGTCTCAGACAAAAATCATCACAAGTGCTGTTTGAGAGCTAGTTCATTAGCCCAAAGAGTGCAACACTGAAGCCTTTTTCATGCATTGATATAAAAGTCTCTACTGAGTCAAAAATAAAGAAAACGAAGAGTGCCACTAAACTCTTCGTATTCCATTAAACATACATTTATTACATAGAAAGGACTTCATTTAAAACCAAGCTACTTTTTCACCATTTCAATTCGGCCACAGGTCTCAGCTCACTGTAGGCTGCCCAGAATCACTTGTTTCTGAGATAGGCAGCTACATAAATTTGAAAATAAATAAATAAATGAAATAAATTGTTCATGCATCAGAACAGAAAATCAAAATGAGGGTTTGGGAAGAAAACCTGAGTGTAAAAAATATCAACCAACCTTGAGCATTCACAGATGAGAAAAAAGTATGTGTGTTCTTGTGGAAGCAGCAAGTCACTTGGGAAAGAAACTGATAGGAATCAGGATTTCCAACATCTACATACTTCTGCTTCAAAATGGTATCCCACTGAAGCCCTACTCACTCCATCTCTATTTCCTCTGCAGTATTGCCAATTTCCACAGCAAATGGTGTAGACAAAAATTGAAATTGTGGTTCAAGTGCCTGAAAATCATTACAGAGTATATCAAGTTGTTTCTGTAAATGAGGAATGATATCTGAAAATGCTTTTAAAGATCTTCAGCTTTATCCAGAGTTGAGAAATAGACCAGATGATCAATCAGTTTTCTCCCTCCTCACTAAGTAAACTTCACTTTCAATGATTTATCAGTGCCCTACATCTGTGTTACCACTGGTTCTCTATTTTGAAGCTCTAAGTTCAGTGCTTTCAGGTGATCAGTTACATCGGTTAGGAAAGCAGGATTGCAGATAAAATTAGAATAATCTAGATGGGAAACTGTCTTTCATTTTCACGAAGGAAGTAATTTCCATCTCAGGACATTTCCCTGACTCAGCCATCTAACTTTGATGTGGTATAGAATTCATGAATTAAAAGAGGATGGGTTCACCCAAAACATGGAGTTAGGATAAAGTGGGCTTGGATTATTTGTGCTGTAGAAGTTTAAACAGCATCCTAGCCTATCTGGCTTATTGCTTTCAGCCCAGCAAGTTGAGTGAACACTTTAACTGCATTCTGTTAACCAAGGGTTAGGGTTGGCTGTGTTCTGTGATCCCAGCTATTATATAATAACAAATTTGGAAACATGTAAAGCTGCTCAAAGAATAAACTAACTAACAAACAAAAGAAAATGGTCATGCCTCACTAAAAGTGACAATTCACAAAATCCTGGAGGACACTGCATAATAGTTCCTACCCCATAGAGACAATTGTGCCACACCAAGGACTCACATTACTCTGCTGGGATAGGGAGATGATTGCTTCCAGGTCTGTTTATGGCTATCTGAGCATGATTAACAGAAAGATAATTCCTGCCAAGACCATCTTTCTAAATGTGATTCTGGTCTTGACCTTACCCAGTATTGCAGTATATAAGCTTGTTGCCTTCTTTCCCTATTCACTGTTGTTTTGTTGTCTGTGTTGTTTTGACAGTTACTGACAAGTGTCAGCTCACACAATGAATTATGCATGTGATGCATTCTCCCCCTCATTTCACATTTCCTGCCTGGCAATCATATATACTTCTACACTTGTTCTCAAGAAAAGGACCAGTATATGTTTACATCCTTGTGACCACTTAACCTCCTTTACCTCCGTCTTGCCCCTCACTAATCTCATCATCCACAGATATCAACTTCTTGGAGTCTTCTTCACTCCTTGCTTCCTGATCTCCCTCTCCTTGTGTTTTCATCATACTTGTCCTAATGCACAGAACCCGTACAAAGTACATTTCTTGTTTCTTTCTTTCAGCTCTCAGGCAAGGAATATTTGCTTCCAATCACAGAAGGTTTTTCTGCATGACATTCTGCCATTCTGAAGGTCAGGCAGATGGGTTTTAGATAACAGGGTTTGCATTACTAAGTTTTCAGTCCATTTCTGGAAGCTGGTGGAATAAGTGCCTGCCTTGGTCTTTTGTCATGAATCGGTATCAGCTTATATTTTGTCTCCATGTTCTGTCACCGATTCTCCTCTTGCTACCTTCTGCAGAGTTAATGGCAGAATCCAACTCCATGTATTTTTTTCCCCTTGCCTTTGCTGGGAAACACTGCTTATTCCACAGTCTGTTACCTTGCTTCAAAAATGCGTCCATAGCATTTTACAATCCATGAGTCCTAAATTATGTGTTGTTGTTGATTTGTGGTTCCTGTCTTCATGAGCCGGATTTGTAGTCCTTAACTCTCTGGAGGAGATTTAATCACAAGTCAGAAAGCACAGTGGCTGGAAAAATCTTCATCAGCTAAGGGGAAGATGGCTTTGGGAATCTGACTTCTTTCCACTCTGAAATAGCTTCAGGCTCTTTGAATTAAATCTAAATCTTCGAAGGCAGTATCAAAGGCAGAGTTCCTCTACACTCCTGACATGCCAAGTCCTTTTGCCCAACCCAGCGAGAAAAACTACTGAATTACAATCCCTTTGCACATGATTCCTGCTCATCCTGATATAGTGACAGCTGGCTGATTTGCATAGACTTGAAGGAAAGCAAGTTTGTTTGACATAAGAAGAGAGGAGAGTTAAAATCAACTGCCAAAATCTTAGAATGGGTGTGTCTTTCAAAAAATGTAAAAGCTCTGGGATAATTCTAATGAGTACATCCTAGCATCTGTGTTTCATGGAAATGACGGCTCTCCTGATGCCAAGATACCTCAGAAAATAGATTAGTGACCAGAATTGTATAAAACCAGCCCTGCCATTTCCTTTAGAGACAATCCTGATGAGACTAACAAGAAGTTGCTTGATTCATAAAATAGCACAAAGGGAAAAAAAAGATGAAGAAACAAACTGATACCTGACTAGTGCATTTAGACTTTTTAAAGTGTTGTCCTAATAAGGGAGCAGCAAAATATTTTGGGCTGGCATGTAGTAATCAAGATGTTCTGCTTGTTGTTGAGCTTGGCAGTATTATTTTTTTTTTTGTATGTATGTATGTATGTATATATGTATGTGTATGTATGTATATATGCATATGCATGTATGTATGCATGTATATGTGTTTGTGTGTGTATGTGTGTATGTATGTATGTATGTGTGCATGTATGTATGTGTATGTATATACATATACATATACATATATATATATATATAAGATTTTGATTACAATAGTAAAAACTACTACAAATGAAACTTAAAAAAAGAAAAGACAATAGAAAGAAAGAAGAAAAAGTGCAAGAAAAAAGAAAGGAGAAAGAAAAAAGAATGTAATACAGAAAAAGAAAAGACATATATAATATTTTAATATTTTTATGAAATATATATTCCAACATTACAAGTATAGAAAAATTTAGTGACCCTTCACCACCTATAAGGTTACAAACAGATATCTCTTCATCCCCTATCCCTCCCTTATCTATCAGCAAATCCATAAAACATCAACTTTTCAATCCTGGTGTCAGCAAAAAATCCATAAAGTGTTGCCAGAAATTTGCAAAAAAAGAAGAAAAAATAGAGAGCCAGTTTGGCCTTGCGGTTAAGGCAACAGGCTGAAAACCAGGAGACTGTGAGTTCTAGTCCCACCTTAGGCATGAAAGTTGGCTGGGTGACCTTGGGCCAGTCACTCTCTCTCAGCCCAACTCACAGGGTTGTTGTTGCCACCTTGAGTTATTTATAGAAAAAATAATAAAGGCAGGATAAAAAATCTAAAAAAATGTCATATTTTAACCTTGAACAAATAAACCAACTTTATTATCTTTATATTCTTTTATAATAATTTTTCCTTTTAAAACTAACAGTCTTAATCCTTAGTTCATTCAAATATTGTCATAGGATTTGATTTATCTTCAATTCTTCTTTATCACATCGCACAGACTTCTTCAGTGGTTTAACAAGCCTCTTTTTGTAGATCCAATAAGAAAACATTTTCCAGGTCATTCTCTTGATTTGTCATGTGTATTTCCCCTTTAATTTTTAAAACTTCACCCAGTTTCTTTTGTACCAATTGAAGCAAATATTTGTAGCTCAGGGTTGAACTGTGGAGTCCTTGGTGCTCTCTTAGCTTTGATGTTTTCTTGCAGACATTTCATTGCCAGACTAGGCAACGTCTTCAGTGCAAAGAGGGAGTGGGTCATGCTCTCAGTTTATATACTGCAGCTCTCCCTGCTTGTGTTGGTAGGGGTGTTGTTCGTGGATGCAGAGCACATCCACAAACACCAACTAGCAGTCAGAAGACACTATGAGAACTCCTTAATCTCACAACACATGGACAGACCCAACCATAGTTTCAACTGGGAAACTGTGAGCATCCTAAACCAAGCCAAATCCAAAAATGCCAGAGAATTCCTAGAAGCCTGGCACTCAGACCAAGCAGCCAGCAACAGACACATAGAGGTAAACAACATTTACATACCATTCAAAAGAGACAATAGAAAAGCCAAAAGACCAGTACACTCCCTGGCCAGCAATCAACACCCAGATATGCAAAAATCAACACTAGAATTAACACCAGATGAACCATCAAACAGCACAATACAAGGAACTATTAACTCAATCAACCAACCAAGCAGCAAACAACAGCCCAATCAACGAACTCCCAAGGAGAGAACAACACCCCACCAACACAAGCAGGGCAAGCCACAGTATATAAACTGAGAGCAAGGCCCACTCCCTCTTTGCACTGAAGATGTTGCCTAGTCTGGCAATGAAACGTCTGCAAGAAAACAACAAGGCTCAGAGAGCACCAAGGATTCCACAGTTTCTTTTGTATATCCAATCAAGCATCCTTTTCCAATCATTTTCTTGGCCTATCATTTGTTTCAGTACTTTCTCTTGTCTGACAAAATTTGCTCCGCATCTGTCATTCCCTCATTAACATCTTTTGGACATCTATCCAAAAAGTTAGAGACCATTACTGACACTGTTGATATTGTACCTACTAATTTCTGGCTCCATTCTTCAAAGATCTTTAATATTTCCAATGTTATAACATTTTGTATCATTTTGTAAGTCCCAGTAGTAGCCCACACCAAAAGCAGGCTTTTACTCTTTTTTTTTTCCTGTCTACTTAGAATTTTTAGTCCCCTCTAGTGTCCAGTTTCTAAAATCATAAAGTCATTTTACAACTTTTTTACAACTAAATCAATTTACAACTTTTTAAAATCAAAATCATATTTAGCTTTTTGCTGTTTATTTCAGATTCTTTAAGTTCTTAAGCTTATATACTGTATTTTTTTCTTTTCTTCAGAAACGAAGCTAAATTTACCCAGCAACTTTTCAAATTTGTTGTTCCAAAGGTCTCCAATAGCTTTAAGATAATTAATAGGCAATTTCCAAAAGTGATTAGAAAGTGAACTTGGCATTATTATTGTTGTTATCAACACTATTCAGAGAGCTAGGCATATCAGTTTCTTGGAACAAAAATAAAGAAATTTGTGGTACCTAAGTGGATAATAAATTGAAAGGTAAAGATGAAAGGTCCCCTGAGGAGGCACCGAGTCATGTCTGACCCTTTGGGGGATGCTGCTTTTGCATTTTCTTGGCAGACTATAGCGGGATGGTTTGCCATTGCCTTCCCCAGTTGTCACCTTCCTCAGCAAGCTGGGTACTCTTTTTACTGACCTTGGAAGGATGGAAGGCTTAATCGACCTGAGTTGGCTACCTGAGAATCGAGCTTCTGCTGGGATCAAACTCGGGTCGTGGGGAGAGTTTTGGCTGCAATACTGCCACGTACCACTCTGTGCCATACAAGGCTGTGGATAATAAATTAATCTGCCATAAACTTTCATGAACTAAAATGTATTTCATTAGATGCATGCAATGTTGCCCTAAGATAAGAGTATTGCATATATGTACATGATTAAGTAGGACATTGTGAATAATGGGGATAGAAAAAGAGAAGTATGATAATGCTTCATCAGAGATAATAGTCATGATATCCTTCTACAAATGCTGATTTCAGTAATCTTCCTCCTCCTCCTCCTTCTGGCAGAAAATTAGAATTTTCTGCCAGAATGAAGAAGAAGAATCAAAATTATAGGAATCAGCATTTGAAGTAGGGTATCATAAATATGATACTTGCAAGATGATGCTGTCAAGGTAATGCATGCTATATGCCAGCAAATTTGGAAAACACAAGAATGGCCATCAGATTGGAAAAAATCAACTTATATCCCCATACCAAAAAAGGGAAACACTAAAGAATGTTCAAACTATCGAACAGTGGCACTCATTTCACATGCCAGTAAAGTAATGCTCAAGATCCTGCAAGGTAGACTTCAGCAGTTCATGGAGCGAGAATTGCCAGATGTACAAGCTGGGTTTAGAAAAGGCAGAGGAACTAGGGACCAAATTGCCAATATCCGCTGGATAATGGAAAAAGCCAGGGAGTTTCAGAAAAACATCTATTTCTGTTTTATTGACTATTCTAAAGCCTTTGACTGTGTGGACCATAACAAATTGTGGCAAGTTCTTAGTGGTATGGGGATACCAAGTCATCTTGTATGCCTCCTGAAGAATCTGTATAACGACCAAGTAGCAACAGTAAGAACAGACCACGGAACAACGGACAGGTTTAAGATTGGGAAAGGAGTACGGCAGGGCTGTATCCTCTCACCCTACCTATTCAACTTGTACGCAGAACACATCATGAGGCATGCTGGGCTTGAGGAATCCAAGGCTGGAATTAAAATTGCTGGAAGAAACATTAACAATCTCAGATATGCAGATGATACCACTTTGATGGCTGAAAGCGAAGAGGAACTGAGGAGTCTTATGATGAAGGTGAAAGAAGAAAGTGCAAAAGCTGGCTTGCAGCTAAACCTGAAAAAAACCAAGATTATGGCAACCAGCTTGATTGATAACTGGCAAATAGAGGGAGAAAATGTAGAAGCAGTGAAAGACTTTGTATTTCTAGGTGCGAAGATTACTGCGGATGCTGACTGCAGTCAGGAAATCAGAAGATGCTTAATCCTTGGGAGAAGACCAATGACAAGTCTCGATAAAATAGTTAAGAGCAGAGACATCACACTGACAACAAAGGTCCTCATAGTTAAAGCAATGGTGTTCCCCGTAGTAACATATGGCTGCGAGAGCTGGACCATAAGGAAGGCTGAGAGAAGGAAGATCGATGCTTTTGAACTGTGGTGTTGGAGGAAAATTCTGAGAGTGCCTTGGACTGCAAGAAGATCCAACCAGTCCATCCTCCAGGAAATAAAGCCAGACTGCTCACTTGAGGGAATGATACTAAAGGCAAAACTTTGGCCACATAATGAGAAGACAGGACACCCTGGAGAAGATGCTGATGCTAGGGAGAGTGGAGGGCAAAAGGAAGAGGGGCTGACCAAGGGCAAGATGGATGGATGATATTCTAGAGGTGACGGACTTGTCCCTGGGGGAGCTGGGGTTGTTGACGACCGACAGGAAGCTCTGGCGTGGGCTGGTCCATGAAGTCACGAAGAGTCGGAAGCGACTAAATGAATAAACAACAAATCATAAATAATAATGTATAAAATAAATAATTTATATTTATTTATTTGTAAAAACAAATTAAAAAAAACTATAAAAATAAATTAGAATTTTCTTCTAGAAGGATGTTTTGTTCTGTTTTTAAATGAAGCATAATTTTATTTCTTAAATATTCTTGGATGGGATATTTTTTATTGGGTTTCCCCAATATAAGGATATAAAATTTTCATTATGAATATTCTAGAATCCACATATTTGCTATAACACAACACTGAATTGTAACAAAAGGCCAGGGCAGAAATTAATGTGCTGATCCCTGTAAAAAAAATGTAGTTGTGTAGACAAAGTCTGAAGAGCCATCGAGGGATATGGCTCAAGTCATAAATTCTTGGTCCGCGTCATTCATTTTCATACTACTTCCCTCCCAAAAAGAAGTGCTGTCCCTACATGATATCACACTTACCACAGATCATGAGAGAATTTGGACTCTCGTTCAGACCATGGTTTTATAATTTTGCATTCTCTAATTGTACAACCCACACACATGAATGCAAAAAATTGATCAACTCTGTTCAAGCTTCTGTGTATGCTTATTCAATGCATGCTAAGATTTGCATTAAAAATTGGGGAGTTTTCTCCCGTCTTATAACTGATTAATAATAAGCCAACTTTAAAATGGTGAAGTCAATTCATCTTGATTTAGTTGTGTGGCTAAGACAGTAGGACTGACACAACAGTTCTCTAAACAATGAATCATCACATATTTCAACAACCTCCAGTAGCTTTCTGAGTCATTGATTTGATAGGTAAGTTGATATGTAAAGATACTCCAAAACAATAAGATTTGTTGATCATATGTTGAAATAAAGTTTCAGAAGTTCAAAATCAACCCTCCCCTATTTTTTTTTTTTTTAATATAAGGTTAAACTTCAGTGGGCACTGATTTCAAGACAGAAATAATGCTTAGGCAAGGTATTCCAAAAATAAGAATCTGCTGCATTATTTTATAACCAAATTTAAGAAACCTATAATTTATCTGCCTTTTTGGAAAGTATTACATACTGTTAATATCGTTTCCTTTGCAGTATGGAATAGAAGCACAGTGAATCAAAGTAAGAGTTTCAGAGATTCATACTTATTCAACTGTATTTAGATTTCAGAAATCATAAGAATTTATAGTTTCATGTTGTTGTTTTTTTAAAGTCACAAAATGTCTATCATTCTGTTAGAATAACTTCCATCAGATCAGATCAGGACTATTTCTCTCCAACCCTCCACAATACATTTTAAAATAATTATATTGCTGCTTGGATAAATCTGGGACTTTTTGAACTATAACTGTATCTTCCCTGATTTCTATATACTTATAAAAGACATTCAGTTGTTTTGTTAATTTACAGTAACCTTGTCTCTTTTCTTACAGGACTAATGTTACCTTCATCGGGAAACATACATTCTTTTATCAAGCAGACTGTCATTCCTATCAAACATTAGATAAGACAAGAAGTCTATGACTAAGGTAAGACTGATCATAGCCTGAAGACATGTTATAGCCAATATATATGGTATAAAATTGAAGTCATATTTTCAGGACAAACAATTTCTGTTCTCAGGAGTGATTTCATTTTCTTATTGATCTCAGTAGTTAATTTTGAATAAATTCCAATGATGCACCGTTATTTTGGTGTTCTTATTCTTAAATTGTGAAAACATTGAATATCTTTAAAGTTCTTGATGACAAGTTCATTTAGCCTTCAACTGCCGTTGCCATAGGTTTTATTTTAACTGCAATGTCTGTATATTACTTAGTATAAAATTATCACTGCAATTCTAAATATATTTATGCAAAATTAATTCCCATTTACATAATGGGTTTTATTTTTTAGTACATGCATGGAGCATTGCATCTAATGTCTTGATAATAAATAACAAATCTAATTCTGAAAATAATCTGTAGCAGACTGAGAAAGATCTAGTAAATACAATATAACATAACAGAAAAAATTGCAAATTGATGAAAAGATGTTCATGAATTCAATGGATGGAGGATGAAGGATGGAGATATATATGTTGTATGAAATAAAACTGATACAGGTTAAAGACAGATTTATCTCTTTTGGCATAAATGTTATATCAAGCAAGATCTTATTTTATGAGATGCATTCAACAGACAGCAAAACAGCTGAAGGTATATTCATAAATAGGTATAAAAATGATATCTATGTTTTCTTTTCCATGAAATTGGAGCATTTTTTGATAGATAAAACATAAGATGGCTGGAATATGATGACACAGCTGGCATAGTGTGAATCATAGTTTAGGGTTGTAGGAAGATAGAATGGGTGAAATTTTGGAGATCTGGAAACTTATGCTGTATTGTTCAGGACAGCAGAACCGAAGAAGCAAAGATAAACAATCATTATATTTTGGAATATGAAAAACAGTCTGGTACACTGGTTAAGGCATCAGGCTAGAAACACTGGGAGACCATGAGTTCTAGTCCCATTTTAGGTATGAAGCCAGCTGGGTGATCTTGGGCCAGTCACTCTTTCTCAGGCCAAGAAAAAGGCAATGAGAAACTAGTTCTGAAAATCGTAAAGAAAACTGTAGAGACTAGTTCAGGCAGTTGCTAGTAGGCACAAATTGTAATATGGAGGCAGACAGTTGGAAACAAGTCTGATTGAATTGTGATCATTTATTTTTTAGGAAATAAGAGAGATGGCAGAAAACAAATGCATCTAAAAAATAACCTAGAAATTATTTTCAGAGTATTTATAATTTTGGGTAAATGTATTATTTTGTCAAAGTCAACAAAATGGGGGAAAAACAAAAAGAAATCAAAATATGTCATGGCTGTTAGTATAATCCTGCCAGCTTCACAGAGGTCTCTATGAAAAGATTATGGAAAAGCAATGTTCCACAATTAATAACTTCATTTTGGATTTGCTACCATATTCAATGAGAAGGAAGGAAGGAAGGAAGGAAGGAAGGAAGGAAGGAAGGAAGGAAGGAAGGAAGGAAGGAAGGAAGGAAGGAAGGAAGGAACGGTGAATGTGCTGGCTGAAGCATGAAGCTATTAACAACAAAGTTGATACCTAGGTTTTTGTTGACACTTGATGAGCATGGGATTTGTGCCAAGTATTTCAGTCTAAAAAGAGAAGCATTTGTGTTCACTTTTTTCTTGTACAAGAAAAAAGTAAAAGAAAGAAAAAGAAAAGAGTTTAAAACATCTTACATGCTGAGAAAACACTATTATCTTCTTCCTTTTCATGGCAGGACCTCTAAAAAAATTGCCAAGTAGAATTTTGTCAGCTCTCTTGAAACTGTTACCACCTTTGGGCTTAGAAAAAGAAAGTTCAAGCCTAGAGGGTAATTTATTTCAAACCTATAAGCATCTGAAAATAGAGGACTGAAATGAAAGTGTCTTTAAACTACTGGGAAATGCTACCAACTTTCATCTGTGAATACTTGAAAAGGATACAGGAAACTGCGCCTACAGCATATGTGGAAGGAGAGTTATTATCTAGTTATCCCATGAAACTTTAGCTCTTGATCAAGTTCCTTTGTAATCTTACTGCTTTTCCTCAGTTTCTTTGTCCTCTTCCTTTCTGGCCTACTTACACAAATAGCAAAAAAGTTGGTAAAACAGCTGTTCATAGAGGTAACTTAATTTAATCCACCTACACCTACCAAACCAACATAGGCCAGAAGTCTCCTTTTCAATCGTTATCATTCTGAATATGGAAATATGTGAAATATAAATATGACAATATGTGGAAATATGTGGAAGATGCAGTCAATCCAGAAAGGAAATATGTGGAAGGTGCAGTCAATCAGGAAAGACTTAAAGGCTTTATATTGTTTCCTTTGTGTGAAGTAGGCCTCTAGACTTCCTGCTTTTCTGCTGTCTGTCCGACTCTTCTTGCTCTGACTTCCTGCACTGAGAGGTCGCACAGCTGCAACTCCAATGTTTCTGACCCTTGAGATGGGAGGAAAGAATGTCATTTTAGTTCCCATATTTTCCTTTTGCCAGCTTCCGGAATGAAGCTGGTAGAACTGCTGCCCTCATATGAGACCTGCAGTTGCTGCTGTTATCAGGGGCAGTGGTGGTATCCTTCAGCAAGCCACCAGAGCGAGGGGCCAAAAGGGAGGAGACACAGCAGGGGTGACTCAGCCTGGGTTCCATATCTGAGCCATTGCCACAAGAAGAATGGGTAGGATACTTTGGACACACCTGAGAGTTGAATTTGGCATCAATTACCAAGCAAAGGGCTTTACCTTGAAGTTCTGCAGCCATCTCTGCCCATGTACAGAAAATTCTATATGAGCTTACCCACCTATCCTGCCTCGAGGGGATGGAAGACATAAGCCCAATAGCATCTACCTAGCTTGGAGTCCTTGGATGAGAAGTCATGGTGTGTAAAGGTCACCAGGGAATCACTGTTCAGGGAAGACTTCCCCAAACACTGAGCCTGGAACTTACTAGTGGGACTCCTTACCTTGTGGAAGATCCACATTTGATTTTCCACAAGCTTGATATTCCCTTGAACAAACAAGCATAAGAAATAAAATAGCACATATGACACAGATAATCTCACAGATATTTCCAACCATAACAGCTCATTAATTTATTTTTTATCTATCAATTTCAAATATGTGTCGTATTTTTGAAATCAAATTTCTTGCAGCATTGGTTCTAGCACTGGTGTTTTTAATACTGACATCAGAATTCAAATGAAAGGTATTGAATCATTAATTTTAAAACATTCATTGCCAATTTAATATCTTAAGAGTGACCATTAAGAACTTTTAGCAATATCATATGTATATCAACTTTTCCCCAAAGAATCCACTCTAAATAGACCAGAGCTTTCTCCCCTTCTGTGTACCAACTCTTTTGTCCCCTGAAAATCTTTTTTTTTAAATAATTTTATTGAAGATGACATGTACATATAAAACTAATACGATCTATAAAAAATAAAAAGGTAAAAAGGAAATCAATAAAAAGTGAGTGGAGAGAGAAAAGAAAGGAAAAAGGAAAAAAAGAAAGAAAAAAAAGTAACTTCCCCCTTCTTCTCAGCACTTTAACAACCATCTCTTAAAAGACAACAAACAATCTCTTCATCCCATATCTCACCTCATTCTCTATAAACAAATCTTTAAAACCTCATCATCCATCCTAATCAGCAAAAGTCCATTAAAGGTTACCAGAAATAACAAGCTCTCAATTTTAAACTTGATCTAATAAACTCAGAATTCTTTCCTTTTACATTTATATCTTATTTTCTATCATTAAACGAATCCCCCAAACTTCATCATTCAAATCAAGTCAGTAAAAATATAATAAAAGTTACCAGAGATAACAACATAACTATTTTAACCTTAATCCAATACATTTAAAATACAGCAAATGAACTCTTTCCAGTAAAACTTGTATCTATAAACAACACCTTAGAACATCATCATTCAGTCCTGGTCAAAGAAAATCCATTAAAATTTTCCAGAAAAAAACAACCTATCTATTTTAACCTTGGTCAAATAACCCAATTTTATATTTCTTCACCTTGCTCCCAACAATCTTAATCTTTAGTCCCTTTAAATAGTGTCCAAACACTTGGTTTCTTTCCATTTTATCTTGGTCTCTTCTCACAAAATCACTGACTACCTTAACAAATCCCTTTTGTAAATCCAATATAAAAATGTAATCCAGAACATTGTTCTGGTCTATTATTTGTATGTCCTTTTTAGTTATTAGAACATCTGCCAGTTTCATTTGTATATTCAATATTTCATCTTTTTCCATTTCTTTCTTGTAGCTTGTCATTTGTAAGCCCACATTTAAATCAATTTCAGTCTTATCCAGTAAAATTTGTTCCCCTTCCATAGCATAATATAGTCTATCGATAATGACAGAGGTCTTTAAAACTAATTTCTGCATCCATTGTTCACAAATATCTCTCAATGCTTCCATTGTTTTATTTCCTTCTGGTGCCCTCTAGTGTCCAATCTTCAAAGTCTAATCTTATCATGTTGTTTTTCCTCTGAATGCAAAAACATGAATAGTTTCCCATGGGAAGGATTCTTATAATCAATTTCCAAATTTTATTAAATCCATCTGGACCCTTAGTCCATTTATAACTTTCTAAAATCAACATTCTGATCACCCTTTTGCTGTTAATTCTGATATCTATCTATCTATCTATCTATCTATCTATCTATCTATCTATCTATCTATCTATCATCTCCTTAAATGTACTTAAAACTTTTTTTCAGTGAAGTCCATAAAAACTTGCCATTCTGGAGGTTCTCAATATTAAAAAGCAATAAAATGTTAATTCCAAAGTGATTAAGAAATGAGGATTGGCCAAACTTTGAGTCCTTAAAGGCTACATTATGACTATGAGCTTAAATGTAACCCTTTGACTCCCAGCCACTCAACTCATGAGTCAACTGCAAAAACTTCTATTTCTACTGTTTACTAATGCGGAGTAGCTGTCTGGAGTGCATGTGGGCTGTCTCACGATTTCTCCTTTCTCTGGAAAGATTTTGCTGGTCCAGATCCTGCATCAGGACATGGATTTCAGCTGTAATGTCATCCCTATTTTTTCAGAGATGTCTTCAGTTTGCCATTTCCTCACCAGAAGCCTGTTTCCTGAAAATCTGATCTTGGAAACTAGGTAGATCTCAGGACTGATTTGAAATATGGTGCAGAAGTAAACATGAAAAGAGGAATAGCTTAGGCACCAAGCAATGGGTTTTCTGAGCAATTACTATTGAAACCTACAGTTATGATTTGTCTTAATTTATTTTGTTCTTACTTTATTTTTAAATCTCCATCTGTCCTTAAACGGCCTCCTGCCCTTTGGTACCATTTCTCTTTGATTGTTAGTCACATGCCTAGATTTTAGCCAAAGGGTTTTGCAGAAGATAAATATAATTGAACACATGATATGATTATTAACTATACAATATATATTTTAAACATTATCACCATTACAGACTCAGTGAGTTATATATAATTTAAGTCAATTTAAGTCAGTTATCATTTTTCCTTGATAAATATCTTTTCCTCATTTTCTCAGCAATAAAAGCAAAGAAGATTATATTCTGGACCACACATTTGTCCATACCAGGTCCTTCAAACTGCTTCTTACATTCTTTCACAGGATTGGTTTTCAAGAGCAGCAGTGATGTGAGATAGTGAAAGGATGCCCACCCTTGCACACGCTCCCAGTGCTTGTGATATCTGGCTTATTGAATCACAATATACCTGCCCATAAGATCTTGCAATAGCCTCTAGGAAATATAATCTTCAAAACGGCAACTGACATTATGCCAGCCTTCGATATGTTGTGGCATTTTACCCAACTGCAAGAGAAATAAATATTAGAAGGGTTTGACCTATACATTTGATTGTCTGTGAAAGAACAGGCAAATTAGAGCAATTAAAAATAACTGGAGGAATTCCTCTTGTTGTTGATTGCAATGACATTTGTTATTTGCTCTTGAAGTGTGTCCTTCCCCCCCCACTGTTGTTGTTTATCATGTTTTATTATATATTCTGCCTTCTCCACAGACAAATTTGTTTAAACAACTATTCTTAAGGTGTCACTTTAGTCCGTACCCATAATTGTCTTACCGGTATGCATTTCTTTAAATAAACAAATAAATAAATAAATAAAAGACCCCATAGCTTTCCTGAATTGGATGCCTGCTCAGACAAATACATATATGCAAATTTATGCCTAACTAGCCCGTGTGTGGGGACATTCTCAAGAATTATGTTTTCCATTACTTTTCCTAATACTTTGTGCCAATGCTCTTTTCTTTATGGTTGCATTGTTAACTGTTTCACATAGTTGACCCTCTTTAGTTCTCAAATAGCTAAATGATTACAAATCTGAAACACAAATTAGAATGAGTAAAATGTTTCATTTGGGAATGCAATATGCAACATTCCAATAACTGTTGCTGTTATTCTTATTCCCCTGTCCTTCCTCAACCATTTTTTGTCCTATTTGCCATCATGCATATGTTTAAACTATTTCTGTTAGAAATTTAGCCCAAAAATAAAGCAGCATTTGATTAAACAAGATAATCTGTTCAAATGTCATAGCTCACTATATCTTACCCTTAGTTCTGTTCTGGTACTTAGAGAACATTGTTGTCTCACTCTGAAACATGGTTTTTGAATGTCACCTTTTCTTTCTCTAGAAACAATCTTCTATAATCTACCTATTGTGTGAGATTGAGTATGTAAAAATATTCACATTTTCCATGTGGTTTGACTTGATCCAGTATATCTAGTATTAACATAAGCTGTTATTTCATATAAATTTGGATGCAGTTCCATATTGTCATTGCCAAATTATTACCATTTCCTTGTTATAAATGACCTTTCTGCAGTATTTTTCAGACTTAGTGCTTGAATATACTTCAAGATTTAAGTGGAACCATTAGATAGGGAATAAAAAGGCAGTGGATAAAAAAAATAAAAAGCCACACATTTGTTCTGGATAATTGTTCTGTCATATGGCGATCATTACAGTATTCCAGAGGTCCCTGGGGAGTGCCTAAGGAGTCATGAGCAAATCTGAGATGATTGAGAACTGGTTGACACATCTAAAGCTGGATCCCTGCTAAAACCTGTCCCTACTCTTTCTAGGCAAGCCAACATAGGACTTGTCCAAGCAATGAATAAAGTAAGTTCCGAAGTTCATGTAGAAGCCCTATGTCCTGTGCACCCTTAGCTGAAACTTGCTGTTATTTGCTCTCCTTGATTAGGGTGTATTGTGCTGTTTGATGGTTCATCTGGTGTTAATCCTAGTGTTGATTTTTGCTTGTCTGGGTGTTGGTTGCTGGCAAGGGACTGTTCTGGTCTTTTGGCTTTTCTATTGTCTCTTAAACCATCAAACAGCATCAAACCATCAAACAGCATCAAACAGCACAATACACCCTAATCAAGGAACTATTAACTCAGGCAATCAACCAAGCAGCAAACAACAGCCCAATCAAAGAACTCCCAAGGAGAGAACAACACCCCTACCAACACAAGCAGGGCAAGCCACAGTTCAGTATATAAACTGAGAGCAAGGCCCACTCCCTCTTTGCACTGAAGATGTTGCCTAGTCTGGCAATGAAATGTCTGCAAGAAAACAACAAGGCTCAGAGAGCACCAAGGACTCCACAGTTGTGAACTGTAATTAATAAAAAGGAGTGCCACTCTTTTAACCTACCTACACACTTTCCACCATAACTATTCTATACTGTGAACGCAAAAGAACCAATCTATATATAGATTATCTGCTAATCCACTTGATAGTATATCACCTTTCTATTACTAATGAAAACCTAAGCAGACATTTGTAATTACATAATAATAAAAAATGTCCTGAAAATTCCAAACAAGAGAAGAGGCAAACAATGTCATCATCATTATCATCATCACCATCACCGGCATTGTTATCTTATATTGTAACTTGGAAATTAGCAATTACAGTAAATGTTCATGCATTTAATTCCAATAGCACAAATATTTTGTGTTAATTTCAGAGTTGTGCTGATTGTGCTCAGAACAGCATGTTTTTTTTTTCTTTCAGCTTGTAATGATTTCTGTTTTTTCACTGTTTTGAAGGAGAAAAAAAACTAGTCTTCCCTAACATACACTATAAATGCAGTTCAACCAGATGTCACAGCAGATGTGACATATAGAAGCCACTGTCTAATATGAAAAGAGAAATATAATCCTGTTAAATGTGGCATCTGCTTGTATTGCAGTTGGGCTGTGTGTGAAGAGATTCAGGGAATCACTGCAGACTTTAACTATAAAATCTGCAAATAGGTTTCTCTCCATCAGTGCTATAAGAAAACTGTGATTCAGTTTCATTGAAATCAATATAGTGACTTGCAGAATGCCGTATTCTATTGGAATGACCCATCAATGGGTTAGATTTTTTTGCTCTAATATATAATTGCCATTTGAACTATAATTGCCATTTAATTTCCATTCCTGCAGTTGAAGAAATTGCAGATAGCTAAAGTGCTTTGTGAATGCATGTCTGTGTCTTATGGCAACTCTGAAGTTTATTGCTAGAAGCGAGCCTAGAGATATCACTGCTTGCTTCTGTTTACAGATTATATATTTATTACATTTACATTCTGCCTGTCCTTCTGGAATTCAAAACAGTATATTCAGTATGGTACTTTTTCATCCAATCTGATCTCTTCAACAACATCTCAAGAGGTATATTGACTGGCCCAAAACTACCAATTAGATGCCACAGAGAATTTGGGCCTTCCTGGTCCCAATTTAACACTATATCTGTACTTCACACTTTTTGAGCCATTATCAACATATAAATCAGCTATGGGTACAGTTTGTTTTATTTGAATAAACATCTGCCTTAATATAGATCCTTAAGAGACTTATCTAGATAGGTTATTTATTTATTTATTTATTATTTTCCATTTATCAGTATAGTCTAGAACTTCCACAGGTTACTCCTATTCCTTCTATTCCTTTCCTTAAAATAACAGTTCTGGCACATCTTTTGTATCAAGACAGACCTAAACTATTAATCACTCATACATTCAATATCTACAGCTTCTTTAATACTTAATTAATTCCTTTGTCATTCAAAGATGCAACCATCTCTTTACTCAGTTTCCTGCTTCTAAAGTATTTAAATATTAATGTTGGTCTTAATGTTACTGGTATTATGCTTCTCAGAATTTTTATTTTCATCAATTTCTTGTTTTCATGCAGTTGTTTTTTCTTGTGAATAGTCTTACTCTTTTTGATTTCTTACAGAATCCAACTTTTTCCTAATAGCTTCTCTATCATTGCTTATTAGTCAATTGACATTGACTTCTAGGGCTTGGTAAACTTTTAGCTAGCATATGTAAATTAATTACTCAAAAGGCATTGCAAGAAATTAACAGTATATCAACATGTCACAAAATACTTCTAAAACATTACTTCTGTTCCCTTGAACTTAACTTTAATCTTGACAGTGTAAATACAGTACGTGTATGAACTTGTAGACAATTTGCAAAAAAAAAGGAAAAAATTACACAGAGAACTTTTTGTTCTCCCATATTGAGGCTTGTGGCAAAGATTACTTATCTTCTTCAGAAATGCTGAAAACTAGGACTTACCATGTTTATTGATTACCACTGTGGAATGAAAGAACCTCAAAACTTTTGCATTTTTAAGCTTGTCCTGTATCACATTAAGTTATAAATGGATACTTTCAATTACAGACTTTATCCCTTTAGTATAGTCTATAGTGGGAAAGGTTCTGGATGAGCTAGAACACTGAGATGGGTGGCATAAATGAGGATACATCTGCACTCAAAACAGCTATACATAGATATAGGCAAAGAGTGAGATAATATTAATTTTGTCTGGATAGCATTTGGTTTCATTACTTTTAACCAAAAATGGACTCTGGATATACAGTATGTGATATTTTCTATGCCGGAAATGTGATCTCTATTGTAAACAATAAATGTAAATGTAAATAGTACTTTTCCTGCTAACTCCCCATCAGCTGTGGTCTTGGTCAGAACGTACAGCTTCAGGAAATAAGTGCAAGTAGTATATGCATTTGCTAAATGTTGATATACTTAGCAAGACATACACAATGAGAAATAAACTATATTGGTAAAAAAACCTATACTGATTAACAACATAGACAGAGTTATGCATACAGTCATGCAGGGTGACACATTCCCCTTTTACAAGTTACAGTTACAGATACAGTGTATATTGGGATAAGTCTTCCAGTCATAGTTTCCAAGCTGGAGACCTGAGCCCTTCTCCGAAGTCTGAAAGAGCTCCTTGTGAAAGGTAAAAGGTCCCCTGTGCAAGCACCGAGTCATGTCTGACCCTCTGGGGGGACACCACTTTTGTGACGTTTTCTTGGCAGGCTACAGAGCGGGGTGGTTTGCCATTGCCTTCCCCAGTCATCACCTTCCCCAGCAAGCTGGGTGCTCATTTTACCGACCTCAGAAGGATGGAAGGCTGAGTTGACCTGAGCTGGCTACCCAA